>NW_015539907.1:1581518-1586817 GCF_001515605.1 Sinocyclocheilus anshuiensis
TTCTGTCTCTGAATAATTTTGGAAGTTCTCAGAGATGGTGTCATGTGAAGTGTTGACTAGCGGTAGATATTTTCCCACTTTTCCTTTCCATGATATTCTGTCAAAAGAGCTGTAATATTGTTCCTCTACAAAAAAGAATGACTGTAAAAGCGCTTTCATGCAAACCTCGTTCAGATTTCGAGACCATGTTTGGGGCTGCTGTGATATTGTTGTAATGAAAAGAGCACTATGTCTAATTTGAGCCCTCATGGTCCTACACCTGGATGTGCTGCACCTGGACTTTCTCATCCCTCCACTTCCTGTTGTGCTACCACATTTAGTCCAACTTCACAATTCATTGCGCCATCAGAAAGTGAGTATGTGCTCTATAACAACATCAGCTGACCCTGGATCATCTGTTCCCTTATGTATTTACTGGTATATAGAAACAGGTGTTTTTTTTGTTTGTTTTATGTTCATATGTGGATGTAAAATAAAAATTAAGTCATAATTTATCCAAGCTGTGAGCTTGCAATTTTATTAATTTTATTGCAAGTACAATTAAAGAACCTTTTATAGAGATATGTATATACAGTACAAATCGTTTAGTCTTTCTAGTCTTTTTTCGAATGTTTGTGTCTACTGCTTACTGTTAAATAATGGCGAAACAAAACCTATTTCTATTGGATTGTCTGCAATGGCTGCAATAAAATATGCAAAAAAATGTGATCCATTAAAAAAGTATTTGAGGACAACAATATACGTAATCAATGGCAGTTCACTGCAGCCACAGATTGTACGATGGTTTATTTTAGCTCAGACCCAGGATTTGGTTGTTGGTGTGCAACCGAATTCAAAAGACCGCTTTCACACTAATCCAGTAAACAATTTTACACTGCACACAAGCACTTACAAGCTGTTAGGTTAAGGATTCCATAGGTTGGTGCTCTCATAACTGCAAGAAATATAACACAGACTTGTGAGTGCATTATAAGAACCGTGGTCCATCGTTCAGGCACACGGTGTTGGCTGGCCCACTGAGGCGCTATAAATAGCAGTCATCAATATCTTCTTCTCAACCTCCTCACGTTCCCAATCCACTCAGGACGGCTCCTCTAATGGCATTAAATTTTCAAAAGAGCTGAGTCCACTGCGCCTCTCCGTGCCCACATCCGCCCAACAGGAGAGCAAAGGAGAGAGCGATGGAACGAGAAGAAAGAGTCACAGTGAAAGAACGAAAGACTCAGACGTGGTCGAATGTGGTTTAAAACTGAATATGCACGTTTTTAAAAATGGAGATTGAATGTAGGCTGTGGAGAGATGGGGACATGTAGATGTGGTCGGTGTCCATATAGACTAATTCTCTACTCTGTTGTGAATAATGCATTAGCACTTTAATCATCCTCCACTGCTGCCCGCCGTGCCACGCCACTGTCATGGTGGTCTGAACAGTGCCCGTTGTGGCCCCTCCATCAGTGCCCTCTGCCCTGACCTGGGACGTTTAGCTGTGTCAGGCAAACGCGTCATCGCAAGAGATCCTGACCCTCGCCTCTGCCTACAACTTGTCCTAGTCTAATCGATTACTCCTGAGCACACGAGATAATGCGACACACACACACGGTTACACACGTTCGGCTCGTCTCCTGTCCGCTGACCCCGATGACCTTTTCTGCTTTTGAGAGATGTCGGTTCGCTGCTGTCTGTGACCTCGCGGTGGACACTAGTTAAATATACTGTTACTAAGGAGAATTAATAACATTCAAAAGATGGCACTTTGAGTTTTTTTTTTTGCATTTACAGCTGATGAGTCATCATGGTCCACTATTCGTCCAATTACTGACTAGTCAACAAGGTAGTTATCTATCATTTTTTTTCCTCTGTCTGTACAATTTCAAAAGAGTGTCTTCTTTTTTTCCCCGTTCTTCTTTTGAATATTTATTTCTCTTCTTTTATTTCTTAGTGTTGTTGGTATTGGTCCAATAAGTAAATTAGGTCAATATACAGTATTTAAGCCAGGAAATTATATGATAGACAAATTATCATCAGACTCCAAATTCATAGGTGGTCTACCAGTTAAAATAAGATTTTTTTTTATGTATGTGATGTATACATTTTGTTTCCTCCTGTTGTGTTTTTTTTTTTAACCATTTTATTTATTTATTTTTTCTAAGTGCTAATAAAATATGCACTAATGTGCCTTTATGTGTTTGTTGTCCCTGTAGGAAAGCGGCTGCAGGAGTGGATCTGTGTGATTCTGTGCCTCTCGCTCTTTGTTATAAACCTCTCCTTCCTCTTCCTCAACTTCTCCACAGTGCACATCTACAAAATCATCTTTGGCATTGGTAAGTCTTATTCTTTGTGACCTTTCTGTTCATGTCTTTCCTTTGTTTTCTAATAAAGTTCTGCTGTCATTATCTCCACAGAAACCATTGGTTGTAGTGCACTTTTTTTTCCATGTCATGGTCTCATGGTCACTTTTATTTCAGTATTGACTGAATTTAACAGCTTCTTTCTTTCTCTCAAAGTAACTGGTATTGTGACAGCAGACTTTGCCTCTGGGATGGTACATTGGGGAGCCGATACATGGGGTTCAGTGGACATACCAGTAATTGGGAAGGTAAGAACCAAGGCCTATGCATAGTTCAGTATGTATGGCATAACTATCGCTATACTATATGAATGTGATTGGCTGTAGGTGTGTGGGCACATTTAGGTACAATGGCATCATTTTCTGGCACACATGCATTTCCCACACACTCATATGCACAGTGTGGTCTCTAAGCGTAGTATCTTGTTTGATTTTAACAAATTACTCGGTTTAATTTTCATATCAACTTTTGCTCTATTGGCCTGTTATGGTTTACCAGGCTCAACAAAATGGCGAGTGTGAAATGCCATCTCCACCCTGGGGAGTTCAGCCCTTCCTGCTTTCCTGGAGCGCCACATCTTAACCCCACCCACTCTCAACCCCAAAGGGTGCTGGGAATACTCAGGAGGGTTGCATTAATGCATAGTACGGTCACACTCTCCTTGCCCAATCAGAGAGAAGGTCACCCCCTCGCTGTCCAATTAAAAAGCAGCCGACACTTGCTTTCTGTGTCGGACAAGTAGGGGCCATGAATCTGGGAGCATTTATGTGTTTTTGTGCTGACAGGGGTCGTTGTGCTATTGTGTGGACGGGGGCAGTAGACTGGCAGTAGAAAAATAGCTGACCTAAGCTAAATCTGGTCCCGTGTGCCAATTATTAGGCTACTTCTGGAAATATGGACTGTTATATTTGATTACAGTGAAAGGAAATAACAAGTATACAGGTTTAGCAATGATCAGAATACACTTGACAATGAGTGTGGCCATGAAATTTTCACAGTTTTAGGCCTGTCCTTTGAGTAACACCAATCTTTTCTATTTCCTATTCTCTGGCTGATGTGTGCTCTATAGAGATGGGGTCCTAAAGGACTGGGTGGTATGATGCTTTATACTGTGCAAGTCCAAATAGTCTGCTATAGCATTTATACCTTAATATGATTTGATGTGGTGATTATGTATATAAAAAAATGAAAGGAGATCATCTAATTTTATATATTTACATTGAGTCTAAATAAATAAATAAACAACAAAACAAAAATCAGTCTGTTTAGGCTTCGCAGCAATATAATGTATAGTATGAAAAATTGACAGATGTATCACTTATTACACAAATTTTCACCACATAAATAATAATGGGGACATGAAATATTGATTTGAGAAGTATCCATTTTAAAATCTTGCCTGTTTATCTTATAATCCATTACAGTGTGCACAACAATCATTTTAACAACAAGACAAGCACTTCAATAATATTAGCATTACTGTAGGCCTACTATTAATCCTGAAGTACATCAGTTTCATTTTACAATAAATACAGTGGATAACTGAGGCGCAAGATGGCAGCAGCTGTGTTTGAATGAAACGAGAGAGCGTGTTCGTAGTGTGATACAAGACACGTGTAAGGACCGCCGGTTACGGCTGGGAATCGATTCCAAAAAAATAATCAATTTCAAGGCTTTGGGAATCAAGGTTGGAATCGGTTCCTTCAAGGGGAATCAACTCCTCTGTAAGAGCCTTTTTTAAATTTCAGAGCTAATCATTAATTTGCCTCGCTAATAGTGATTGGAAGCCTGATTAATTTTCGTGAACAAATTCGTTCGTTTTGATGAAATCGTTTCAGAAAAATGATGCAGCAGGTCTTTTACTCCATTGCGTAATCTGTCTGGAATAGATTCCAAAAATATCTGAATCAAACAGCCCTAGCCACAAATACCTGGACGAGCGGTCATTATACAACATTGGTATTGACAATTGTCATTGTGATGAATAACTGACTTTAGAATGTCCTGACTGACCAATAATAATCAAGCATTTCTGAGGGCTGTGTAATAAATTTTCAATATTGACTGATCATTTACAATTCTTTAATGTTGTCCATTATGGTACCGATATATATCATGGTTTTAGTCATACTGCCCACTCCTTATGCCCTGCTTCTATGAAGGTTTACATGCTGGTCATTGAGGCCCTGAGTTGTCCTTCATGGCCAGTTCTTTGAGGCCGAGAGCAGGATTGTAGAGAGCAGGTCATCTGAACAGCCCGTCCAGCTCCAGCTGTGGGTCAGGCCGAAGGGCCCGCATTCTCTCGCTTTCATCATCGTCTGTCTGTGATATAAAACGGCTCAGCCCCACCGTGAAGGGGTTTCCACCCGGCTCCGCAGCCACTGCCGATCCTTCTGCTGTCGAGGATAATTAGGATCTGCCACCTGGGAGTGATCGAACTTTAAAAAAAAAAAAAAAAAAAGCGAGGGAATTTACAGACATCCAGAACGCTGAGCTTTAAGACCCTTAACCAGCAGATTAAAGGCGGCACTTAGCGGACCGATATATATGGCTTTTTGTCCACATGTTCAAACAAGAAGCACCAACTTGAGGGAGAATCATTAATGACCGTGATTAAACAGGCACTTAAGAGCAAAGAGCTTAGGGAGGAGGAAAAAAGGCTAGAGAAATTAAATGGATCTCATGTGTGCTCTGGGTTAAGGGTGGGGGAGGACGGGCTCCGGTCTTTGGCTGGGTTGCTAGGGCAATCCGAAGGTGTGAGTCATGATTAGGCAGAAGGCGGATGAGGCGAGGCGAGGCAAGGCAGGCCGTTAAACGGTGTGGGATTAGCGACGGCGAGGCACAGGTTTGTGCCGGTGAGTCGACAGGCACGCCGTGTGCTGTCTTGGGTTTAGCGCTCTTTTAATCTCGCGCACAGAGAGACGGAAAGGAAACGAGGAGAACAGGAGGGA
>NW_015539907.1:1593185-1612136 GCF_001515605.1 Sinocyclocheilus anshuiensis
TTCTGTCTCTGAATAATTTTGGAAGTTCTCAGAGATGGTGTCATGTGAAGTGTTGACTAGCGGTAGATATTTTCCCACTTTTCCTTTCCATGATATTCTGTCAAAAGAGCTGTAATATTGTTCCTCTACAAAAAAGAATGACTGTAAAAGCGCTTTCATGCAAACCTCGTTCAGATTTCGAGACCATGTTTGGGGCTGCTGTGATATTGTTGTAATGAAAAGAGCACTATGTCTAATTTGAGCCCTCATGGTCCTACACCTGGATGTGCTGCACCTGGACTTTCTCATCCCTCCACTTCCTGTTGTGCTACCACATTTAGTCCAACTTCACAATTCATTGCGCCATCAGAAAGTGAGTATGTGCTCTATAACAACATCAGCTGACCCTGGATCATCTGTTCCCTTATGTATTTACTGGTATATAGAAACAGGTGTTTTTTTTGTTTGTTTTATGTTCATATGTGGATGTAAAATAAAAATTAAGTCATAATTTATCCAAGCTGTGAGCTTGCAATTTTATTAATTTTATTGCAAGTACAATTAAAGAACCTTTTATAGAGATATGTATATACAGTACAAATCGTTTAGTCTTTCTAGTCTTTTTTCGAATGTTTGTGTCTACTGCTTACTGTTAAATAATGGCGAAACAAAACCTATTTCTATTGGATTGTCTGCAATGGCTGCAATAAAATATGCAAAAAAATGTGATCCATTAAAAAAGTATTTGAGGACAACAATATACGTAATCAATGGCAGTTCACTGCAGCCACAGATTGTACGATGGTTTATTTTAGCTCAGACCCAGGATTTGGTTGTTGGTGTGCAACCGAATTCAAAAGACCGCTTTCACACTAATCCAGTAAACAATTTTACACTGCACACAAGCACTTACAAGCTGTTAGGTTAAGGATTCCATAGGTTGGTGCTCTCATAACTGCAAGAAATATAACACAGACTTGTGAGTGCATTATAAGAACCGTGGTCCATCGTTCAGGCACACGGTGTTGGCTGGCCCACTGAGGCGCTATAAATAGCAGTCATCAATATCTTCTTCTCAACCTCCTCACGTTCCCAATCCACTCAGGACGGCTCCTCTAATGGCATTAAATTTTCAAAAGAGCTGAGTCCACTGCGCCTCTCCGTGCCCACATCCGCCCAACAGGAGAGCAAAGGAGAGAGCGATGGAACGAGAAGAAAGAGTCACAGTGAAAGAACGAAAGACTCAGACGTGGTCGAATGTGGTTTAAAACTGAATATGCACGTTTTTAAAAATGGAGATTGAATGTAGGCTGTGGAGAGATGGGGACATGTAGATGTGGTCGGTGTCCATATAGACTAATTCTCTACTCTGTTGTGAATAATGCATTAGCACTTTAATCATCCTCCACTGCTGCCCGCCGTGCCACGCCACTGTCATGGTGGTCTGAACAGTGCCCGTTGTGGCCCCTCCATCAGTGCCCTCTGCCCTGACCTGGGACGTTTAGCTGTGTCAGGCAAACGCGTCATCGCAAGAGATCCTGACCCTCGCCTCTGCCTACAACTTGTCCTAGTCTAATCGATTACTCCTGAGCACACGAGATAATGCGACACACACACACGGTTACACACGTTCGGCTCGTCTCCTGTCCGCTGACCCCGATGACCTTTTCTGCTTTTGAGAGATGTCGGTTCGCTGCTGTCTGTGACCTCGCGGTGGACACTAGTTAAATATACTGTTACTAAGGAGAATTAATAACATTCAAAAGATGGCACTTTGAGTTTTTTTTTTTTTTGCATTTACAGCTGATGAGTCATCATGGTCCACTATTCGTCCAATTACTGACTAGTCAACAAGGTAGTTATCTATCATTTTTTTTCCTCTGTCTGTACAATTTCAAAAGAGTGTCTTCTTTTTTTCCCCGTTCTTCTTTTGAATATTTATTTCTCTTCTTTTATTTCTTGGTGTTGTTGGTATTGGTCCAATAAGTAAATTAGGTCAATATACAGTATTTAAGCCAGGAAATTATATGATAGACAAATTATCATCAGACTCCAAATTCATAGGTGGTCTACCAGTTAAAATAAGATTTTTTTTTATGTATGTGATGTATACATTTTGTTTCCTCCTGTTGTGTTTTTTTTTTTAACCATTTTATTTATTTATTTTTTCTAAGTGCTAATAAAATATGCACTAATGTGCCTTTATGTGTTTGTTGTCCCTGTAGGAAAGCGGCTGCAGGAGTGGATCTGTGTGATTCTGTGCCTCTCGCTCTTTGTTATAAACCTCTCCTTCCTCTTCCTCAACTTCTCCACAGTGCACATCTACAAAATCATCTTTGGCATTGGTAAGTCTTATTCTTTGTGACCTTTCTGTTCATGTCTTTCCTTTGTTTTCTAATAAAGTTCTGCTGTCATTATCTCCACAGAAACCATTGGTTGTAGTGCACTTTTTTTTCCATGTCATGGTCTCATGGTCACTTTTATTTCAGTATTGACTGAATTTAACAGCTTCTTTCTTTCTCTCAAAGTAACTGGTATTGTGACAGCAGACTTTGCCTCTGGGATGGTACATTGGGGAGCCGATACATGGGGTTCAGTGGACATACCAGTAATTGGGAAGGTAAGAACCAAGGCCTATGCATAGTTCAGTATGTATGGCATAACTATCGCTATACTATATGAATGTGATTGGCTGTAGGTGTGTGGGCACATTTAGGTACAATGGCATCATTTTCTGGCACACATGCATTTCCCACACACTCATATGCACAGTGTGGTCTCTAAGTAGGGCTGCACGATAAATCGCATGCGATATTTAATGCGCATCTTGTCAGAAAGCCGGTTCTCGCATTAAATATCGCATGCGATTTATCGTGCAGCCCTATCTCTAAGCGTAGTATCTTGTTTGATTTTAACAAATTACCCTGTTTAATTTTCATATCAGCTTTTGCTCTATTGGCCTGTTGTGGTTTACCAGGCTCAAAAAACGGCGAGTGTGAAATGCCATCTCCAACCTGGGGAGTTCAGCCCTTCCCACTTTCCTGGAGCGCCACATCTTAACCCCACCCACTCTCAACCCCAAAGGGTGCTGGGAATACTCAGGAGGGTTGCATTAATGCATAGTACGGTCACACTCTCCTTGCCCAATCAGAGAGAAGGTCACCCCCTCGCTGTCCAATTAAAAAGCAGCCGACACTTGCTTTCTGTGTCGGACAAGTAGGGGCCATGAATCTGGGAGCATTTATGTGTTTTTGTGCTGACAGGGGTCATTGTGCTAATATGTGGAAGGGGGCAATAGACTGGCAGTAGAAAAATGGCTAACCTAAGCCAAATCCGGTCCCGTGTGCCAATTATTAGGCTACTTCTGGAAATATGGACTGTTAAATTTGATTACAGCAAAAGGAAATGACAAGAATACAGGTTTTAGCAATGATCAGTATACACTTGACAATGAGTGCAGCCATGAAATTTTCACAGTTTGAGGCCTGTCCTATGAGTAACACCAATCTTTCCTATTGTTCTCTGGCTGATGTGTGCTCTATAGAGATGGCAACCTATAGGACTGGGCGGTATACAGGGCTGGCGCCACGGGGGGGGCGTGATGATGAGATCACTCAAGATGAGTGTGAAAATAAATAGATTTTATTTATGAAATATAATGGTTTATTTAAATGAACCAAAATGCATAGGCTTTCTAGCATTAATATGATGCTACTATAGCAACAATTTAGGACAGTCCGTTTCACAAAGTCGCATTTTAATTGTTACATCTGACACACAAACTTTCCGTGCAAGTGGTTCAACTAAAAATGCAGCACTACTGAGTAAGCTAAAGGTATGATGAAATAATTCTTTAATGTTTAATAGAGGGCTAGATGACCAGTTAGTTGATTATTTCGCTGTATTGTTATTGTTTGTTGCTGTTCAAGTTGTTCTAAGTTAAAATGATCCATCTGTTAAATGGGTCGCAATGAATGTGTTATGTCAGGGAATCGGTCGGACACTAAGTATTTCTGGTGGTTGTGGTGGTATCACTTGTCTGTATTTGTGGTAAATCTGCTGCCTGAGACATATTATTTCCTGGATGTCAGACCACTATCTGTGTGAACCCAGTATTCTAATAGTAACATTAGCAGGCAGGTTTGTTTACGGTCCGACAAATACATTAATGGGCCACAAATTTAAAAAATATATATTTTTTTTACTTTGTGCTACGTCATCGCCCACTTTCGTTACCTCAGCCGCCCCCTCATCAGTGCTGCGCCGGCTCTGGCGGTATGACGCTTTATACTGTGCCAACTCCAATTAGTCTGCTATAGCATTTATACCTTGACATGATTTGATGTGATATATTTATATATTTTTCTCAATAATCTAGTGTTAAATACAGAAAAATGAAAAGGAGTTCATCTAATTTTATGTATTCGCATTTAGTTTAAATACAAATTTTTTGTCTGTTTTAGCATTAAAATGTATAGTGTAAAAATTGAGATTATTACACTGCTTTTCACCATATAAATAATTGGGATAGGAAATATTGATTTGAGAAGTAACCATTTTAAAATCTTGCCTGTTTATTATTTTATAATCTATTGCACAAAACAATCATTCTAGCAACAAGACGAACACTTCAACAATATTACTGTAGGCCTACAATTAAATACTTTGGTTTCATTTTACAGTAAAAATAAATAATATGAGAAATTTATTGAAATACAGAAATAAATGAGAGAGCATGTTCGTGGTGTGATACAAGACACGTGAAAGAAGCGCTGGGGAATTCGCTGCACATGTACGCATATACCTGATTCTTACATTTCAGTGGCATTCATTGTCGCACTTTCAGTCTGCGGTCTTGCATGTCGAACTTGTCCAAAATGTACAGTAGGCTACTTACAAATATTGAGTTGCCTATGTATTGGACAAGTTTCCTGCGATAAAGTGTTGCACTCAAAGCACGCCATACAAACACTACTGTTGCTATAATAATGAATACAACTTCATGCGCTCTTATTTCAGTGTCCTTAAAGGGGTCATATGATGTTGCTAAAAAGAACATTATTTTGTGTATTTGGTGTAATGAAATGTGTTTATGCGGTTTAAGGTTCAAAAAACACTATATATTTTCCACCTACTGTACATTATTGTTTCTCCTCTATGCCCCGCCTTTCTGAAACGCGTCAATTTTTACAAAGCTCATCGGTCTGAAGAACAGTGTTGTAAATACAACTTAACCACTGATTTCTAGTCGTGTCCTCTTTTGGAAGGCCAAACAATGTAGTTTCACTTTCAAAACAAAACACAGCATCACACACGGTGGCCGGCTAGAGTGAGCGGCGGCCGGTGGGCTTGAGAACGGCGCGGAGGGCGGGCTTGCGGCAACCACATGTGACGACCCCGGGCTGGACTCCGCTTCGTCCACGGTGAAAGCCGATCCGGACACAAACACAGAGCACCTTCACGACATGGCGGCGGCGGCAACAACAATACTACAGCGAGAATAAAAGTTGTGCCTTCTTTCTTTGCGTGAACATTTGGGCGGCGTTATGCAAATCTTCCCACATCGTGATGTAGACATGTGGGGGCGTGTTAGAACGAGCCGTTTTAGGTAGGTGTGGCTGACTCTCAACTTTTATAAAGAATATCTCTTTGGATTTGAGACTTTAGTCTTTGCAACTTTACAGACCTTCTTTATGCACCAAGAGCTTGTAACACTCCAAAGAGAAAGGAAAAATTGAAATCGCATCATATGACCCCTTTAATGATGTGGTTATTTCAGGGTACAGTTTGCTTTGTACATTCTGTGCAACGGCATAAAGTTAAAGTAAACTTCATCATTAAACTGAACTGTGCACATGCAGTTTAGACATGTTATGCTCTTGCTCCAACCATGCGTTAAATGCATGTCCTTCAATGAGCGTTTTTTTTTTCGTGTTCACTGCTTATCTATGGGCTAATTGGAATCGTTTCCATCGATTCCGATTGCTTGTTCTCCAATAGCTTCCAAAAAAAAAATCTGAATCAAACAACCGTATCACTGGCCTCAAATACCTGAATGAGCGGCCATTAAATACCATGCATGTTCAGGGAATAACTGACCTAAGAATGTCCCGACTGACCAATCATAATCAAGCATTTCTGAGAGCCGTGTAATTGATCATTTAAAATTCTCTAATATTGTTAATTATGGTACCAAACCGATGTACCGTGGTTTTGGTCATACTGCCCACTCCAAACTGAGTTGTCCTATATTGCCAATACTTTGGGGCCGAGAGCAGGATTGTAGAGAGCAGGTGATCTGAACGGCCCGTCCAGCTCCCGCTGTGGGTCAGGCCGAGGGGCCCGCGTTCTCTCGCTTTCATCATCGTCCGTCTGTGCTGTTAAACGGCTCGGCCACACCGCCCCACCGTGAAGGGGTTTCCACCCGGCTCTGCAGCCACCGCCGATCCTTCTGCTGTCGAGGATAATTAGGATCCGCCACCTGGGAGAGATCGAACTTCAAAAAAAGCGAGGGAATTTACAGACATCCAGAACGCCGCGCTTTAAGACCCTTAACCAGCAGATTAAAGGCGGCATTTAGCGGACCGATATATATGGCTTTTTGTCCACATGTTCAAACAAGAAGCACCAACTTGAGGGAGAATCATTAATGACCGTGATTAAACAGGCACTTAAGACCAATGAGCGTAGGGAGGAGGAAAAAAGGCAAGAGGAATGAAATGGATCTCTCATGTGCACTCTGGGTTAAGGGTGGTGGAGGACGGGCTCCGGTCTTCGGCTGGGTTGCTAGGGCAATCCGAAGATGTGAGTCGTGATTAGGCAGAAGGCGGGTGAAGCGAGGCGAGGCAGGCCGTTAAACGGTGTGGGATTAGCGGCGGCGAGGCACAGGTATGCCGCAGCGTGCCGGTGAGTCGACATGCACGCCGTGTGCTGTCTGGGGTTTAGCGCTCTTTTAATCTTGCGCACAGAGAGACGGAAAGGAAACGAGGAGAACAGGAGGGAACATAATTGTCGAAATATCAACAGATAGTTTTCTCTGCTCCAGCAGAGTATCGCCACGCGCTCTCAGATACAGGTGTGATTGAGTTCAGCCCACAAACACGCGATAATGACATTTTTCCCCCCGCACTCCGTCTCTGAAACGCTATGGTAATGTGGCTCCAAACGATTCCTCTTTTTTATGTGGAAAATAAATTATCTTCATTCTTGTATTTTCCTTTGTGCTTATACGATCCTTTCTCTTACTCCCTTTCATTTTAAGACACCCGCGCGGTCGCAGACAGGTGCCCGTCTCAAAGCAGCACTCCTGGGCGTGAGTGACAGGTGCTGCTGGGTTATGCTTTTTCATGATGCTGGATCTGAGCTGTGGGGAAGTGCTGTTTAATGCCAGGTTATCTCTCCGCTCCGTAACGTGTAGCTCATGCCGCATGCGTCATCCTTCATTTAGGACCTAGTAACGTTACCGCTAACGCGCCAATTTGCGTCTATCAGTCAACATCTAACCCCACCCAGCCCTGTCTTACAGCCAGATCTGGGCGAAATCTGCCTTTTCAGTGCTGGTTTTTGTGGTAAAACTGTGGTGGCTACACTCTTACTGGCATATATTTTTTAAATTGACTAGTCGCACAGTGGGTTGAACACCTGGTTGACTGATCTTTCTTAACTAGAAGTATGTATAATAAATTAGTAGGCTGGTTTGGCTTCACCTGTCTCTGTTTTTCTTACACAAGGCACGTTCTTGCTTTCATCTAGAGGTCTAGAGGAGTTCAGTGAAATGGCACAGCAGTTTTAAATGTTGGACTATTTTTTTTACTGGACATGCCATCTTAAAAATGCAACTTGTGGCGAAATTCTCAAAAATGCATTTGGCTGTAACGGTGGTGCTTTAATGGAGATCCATTTTAAAGGTATAACTTTTCCAGAAGGTTTTTACTCTGCAAACTTTTTAACCGCTTAAGTACAACATGCTAAATAAAGAGCTATTGCTAAAGATATAAAAATGAATTCAGTCGACCCTAATAATCAACTAGTGAATTGACCATTGTGACCCATTCTTATTGGTACAGTAGCTGAAAGAATGATCAAATGAGCTAAAATATTTATTTAAAAAACATGCAAGGGTGTCAAATGTGTAGAACTTTCTGAAGAGTTCTGCACAGATTTTCTGTGGGCTTACAGCTCATTATCAGTATGGAACTTCAAGCAGAGGATGTTTCTGGTTTCTGTACTGAATATTTTAGATTAACCTCCTCTTCTTCTTTTTTATTTCTCACCTTAAAATGCACATCCAGTGTTCTTTCAGCTTGCTCTAACTAGAGTCTCTTAACTGTAACACAACAGTAGCTTCTAGTTTGACCCTGCACTCTTTATCATAGACGTACCCATTGATTACCACAGGGTAATGGATCTAAATCACAGCCCTAGACACCCCTTCCCGTTTTTCAATTGAACCTTAACCTCCCTTTCCCTGCTCCCCCCATCTCTCTTTACCTCTCTCTTTCCATTCAGGCATTTATTCGCCCATTCCGGGAGCACCACATTGATCCGACGGCTATCACACGGCATGACTTCATAGAGACTAATGGAGACAACTGCATGATCACCATCCTGCCTCTGGCCCACATGGCCTATAAATTCCTCTCCTACCCACCAGGTACACACACACATCCACTCACTGTTCCAGTGTGTCGTGAGAGTGAGTCGGCGTGACAATTTTAGAGCCAATGAGTGTGACCCGAGTGCGACTCCTTGTCCTGGAGCCGCCGGTGTGTCCCACATTCATCTTAAAATACCTAAAAATTGGGAAATCGACAAACGAGAATATTGTTTGAAAAGGGTAAAACATTTTCAGTTCCATTTTTGCTCTGCATGGGTTACAGGAGCAGCTCAGCCACAAAATGAAAATTGTCATCCTTTACTCATGCTCACATTATTCCAAAACTGTATGACTTTTTATTTCCTCCTTATAACACAAGAGGGGAAATTTAGCAGAATGTCATAGAGTGCTTAAATGTTCCATATTTTTTGATAATTTTTTCAAAACGTTCACAAAAAGATTGTATGCAAAATCCATGTTGAGTGGTTTTGTGTAGTGATTTTATATTCCTGTGAGACAATGTTGGTTATGATGGAGGAAATGAAAATTGTCATCCTTTACTTGTGCTTATGTTATTCCAAACCTGCATGACGTTGTTTCCTCCTTATATCATGAGGAGAAATTTAGAGGAACGACTCGATTGCTTTAATTTTCCTTAAAGTAATTTAAAATTCTGTTTTGTTTATTACACAAAACTATCATATGAATTCATAAGACTTCGAATACTTCAAACACAAGTTGTGTAGACCACCTTAATGGTCCTTTTTTCCCATTTTTTGGAGCGCAACAGCATCCATCCCAGTTACGGTTTCCAATCATTCTTGTTTAAAAAACATGAAAGTAAATGGTGACAGAATGTTCCAAAATGGATAAAATTCCATGAATTCAATTAAAAGGTCAATTTGATTTGATGTTTCTCATGGTAAAGGGTAAGGCTAGTACTTTACTACAGGGTTAGGGCATGTCGTATTAATTTGCATATCATTTTCTCTCTCTCTCCACCTTTTGCCATTGCTCCTTTATCTCTCCATACACCTCATCTCATCTCTCTTTCCCAGATGCCCTTGCAGAGTCCTACCCCTGGGAATGTTTTGTTTTTGCGTTGGCGGTTTTTGTAACCATGACTAATCAGATCCACAAGTGGTCCCACTCCTACTTCGGCCTGCCACGCTGGGTCACACTACTGCAGGACTGCCACCTAGTGCTGCCATGGAAACACCACCGGATCCATCATGTGTCGCCACATGAGACGTACTACTGCATCACCACAGGTACACACTCGTGCTTCACTTGATGAGGTGGAAGCCTTGTGTTAGTGTTGTCTTAGAGGCATAGTTCACCCAAAAATATGAAAATTCTGTAATTATTTACTCACCCTCATGTAGTCAAAACATAAAAAGAGATATTTTGAAAATGTTATCTAAAACAACAATAGATGTCATTGATTGTTGACAAAAACGGTGGAAGTATTCTTCAAAGTCACACAGGTTTGGAACAACACTAGGGTGAGTAAATTGTTTTTGGGTGAACTATACCTTTAAATATACCCAGAGTCCCGTAGGCATCTTTACAATAATAATACGTACTGGATCGGATTCAGATGAGGTAGGTGAACTTCCTCTGAGAGTCTTTTATGTAGTTGATCATGGTAACCTACAGTATCTGGCAAGGATTCTTCCACGGAGCGTGGCCTGCATCGCCAATAGCTGTGAAGAGTGGGTTAAAATAACTTTTTTAAAGTCAGCTGTGTGTGTTTGCACATATATGTGTATGTGTGTGTGAAGGCATTAAATTCCCATGATAGCTCAAGCACTCAGTATGCGACGTGCGTCTCTGGGAGAGAGGGGAGCGAGGATGCTTGTGCGTCACCCTGCTCCCCAGCGTACGACAGATGTGTGTGTGTGCACGCATGCTCCAGAGCACAGACCGGTCCTTTTGACCCTCCCTCTTTCCTTTCCACTGCTGCTCCCTGATCCCACTGGGAGACACTGATGAAGGCAGAGGAAAGGGTCTCTCTCTCTCGCACACATACACAAACGCGCACGCTTGGGTGTCTCTCGCTGTGTGAGCCCTGCTCCTCCACCCTCCCTGCCCGAGTCCCCGGGGGCCGGGGCCCGCCTTTGAGTGTGCCAGTGGCTGACAACCTCCATGTATATTTAATGCTAACCTGCTGTCAGTGCTAACAAATAGGCTTGCTCGAAGGGGGTGGTGGGGGTGGTGTGGGTTTGACAAAGATGAAAAATCAAACAAACATGATGAGCTGTTCTGCTCTCTTCCTGCACCAAAAGGGTCACTGTTGAGAAGAGGGTACAAACACACACACGTGACCGAGGAACTGTGTGGTGCTTATATACAGACATACAAGGTCAATGGATGACCATGTGATGTCATAATCAGGGGTGCTGAAAACAGTACTGAGGTGGTACCATGGTACTATAATGGTGTCAGGTGGAAATACCATTGGTACTGAATGATTAGCATGTTCCTATACAATTACCAAGGAATTTATGTGGTACTTCAAAGAATACCATTGTACTTGCACATAGGGGTGGGCAATATATCAAAGTTATTGTGAATATCAGGATAATTTTAATGTGTTTTTGTTATTTGGCTGTTAAAGGGATAGTTTGCCTGAAAATAAAAAAACATCATCAATTACTCACCCTCATGTTGTTCCAAACCCATAAGATTTTCTTCATCTTCAAAACAGGAATGAAGATATTTTTAATGAAATCTGTCCCTCCATTTAAAGTCCATTCCACCAAAACTTTGGCGCTTCGGAAGAAGATTATAAATTAAATCTGTCTTCTTCTGAAGAGACATTGCATACAGTACATAGAGTATTTGAAATATGGTAAACGGAAGCTCAACTGTTATTGCTTGACCTGTGAGAACACACCTTATTTGTGTATATGTAGATTTGTACTAAAAATATTGATGTTTATTATCGATGTTTCTATATTGCTGTGTGAAAATGGCTTGATTTTTAACTGGATTTTTAACCATTGTATTTTGATTCTAGTTGGTCGTTCCTTTGATTGATAGAAAACAATCACCATTTAATACTGTAGCAAAAAATTGAGATTTATTAGGAACTGTAATATTTGATATATCATCTAGTCTACTACTATAGTGCATGTCCAAGGAACATTGTACAGTCGTATCATAGTAATTTTTGATACTTTTGTTTTCATGTTTGAGATAAAAAGTTTGTGAGAGTCTTTACTGCATTAATACATTAAAATGGTTTCCATCTTTATGATCTTTTTTAGGTTTTTAGCAAATGTGTGTGAAATTTAAAATAATGGCTGACCAATATAGGTTGTTCATTGGCCAATAACAATATCTAGAGGCTAGTGGCAGATACTAATGTCTGTAATACAATTCAGTGATCGCAAATGACTTGTACACAACTTGTTGAAATGAGAAGAAAACATTCTCATGATTACATTTTCGCATTTAAATAATAAATGCATTTATATCCATTGAAGAAAACCGTAAATAGAATTTGGAACTTCTGTTAATTTCTCAAGTGTACATGATTTTCAACCGATAATCTCACAATGGCCAGATGCCTCATTATTCGGCCTGGACGATATATCGTGCGTCACAGCTTTGAACTTTGTCCTGCACGTTTTTGTGTGTTAAACGTCTAAACGTGTATGGTTGAAATGGTTTTCTTGTCAAAACCCAATGGAATGCATGTCTGTGAGCACAACAGAAGTGTGTGTGTGTGTGTACTAGTGGAGTTGAGGCGGGCTGGCTGGCTGGGGGTGGGGTGCTGCTACATATTTATAGCAGTAAGTGTGTACATTACTCTACTGCTAGCGCCTGATCTTCTGTCCATCCCCTGGGAGTCACCATCCACGAGCTTCTGTGTCTAACCGCTTCTTGATGTTGTTCTCTGTGCCTTCCCCTCTTTCTTCCTGTCTTGCTCTTTTGTCCTTGCTCTCTCCTTTTTTGCTTGCCTTGCCCTCTCACTGTTCTCCTGCATTTCTCTCTTTTCTCTCGCTGGTGAGTTTTCAGAAAGGTGTGTAATTCAGCGAGAGGAATGAATTTGTATGGTTGGTTTTACACATCAAGCCTGTGTGCTTCACCTTTTCTTTATTCCTTTTTCAGTGTTACTCCTGTTTCAAAGTACTCTGGCATGATTGTTTTATGACTGTTTTACATACAAAATTAATGAAACATCAACAGGAAAAAAAATACTGTTTTACATGTATTACAATTTATTGATAATACATTAATTAAAATGTGATGTGAAGTTTATCCCTGTTTAATCTTGAAATTTAATTTGTGTTGTATGCTATGTTTTCTAATTACGGTGGTGTGAAAAAGTGTTGGCCCCCTTCCTGATTTCTTATTTTTTTGCATGTTTGTCACACTTTAATGTTTCAGATCATCAAACAATTTTAAATACCACACAAAGATAATGCAAGTAAATACAAAATGCAGTTTTTACATGATGATTTCATTTATTAAGGGAAAAAAGCTGTCCAGACCTACGTGGCCCTACGTGAAAAATTAATTGCCCCCTCCTGTTAAATCATGAAAGAACTGCAATTAATACTATTTAGAAGTTTAGGTTTGGGTTATTTTATTTCCTGTGACGGTAAAACAGAATTTATTTCAGTCTTCAGTGTCACATGATCATTGCAAAATCATTCTGATATGCTGATTTGTTGCTCAAGAAACATTTTTCATCATAATCACAGCTGAAAACAATAGTGCTGCTTAATTTTGTGGAAACCATGATGCATTTGTTTCAGGATTTGATGAATAGAAAGTTTAAAAAACATAATTTATTTGAAATAGAAATCTTAACTTGCTTTTGATCAATTGAATACATTCTTGCTGAATATTATTTTTTATATTTTTATTATTTCAATAAAATTAGTACACACACATGTATGTCCAATTTTAAATCCTGTCTTTGCTGCTAATCTGTACCACTCTATTATCTAGTCTTGCATTCATATTAATAACTACTTAGAAGTCAAAAAGTTTTTTTTTTTTCTCTCTTTTGGTCGTGTCTTATCTCGCCTACGGCACTAAGTGAGCCGCTGTCATTGATGTCCCTTCATAAACATTGGTGCCTGACACCCTGCTTCACTTTCTCTATCATTCTCTCCCTCAGGGTGGTTGAACTACCCACTGGACAGAGTGGGTTTTTGGCGGACATTGGAGTGGTTGATCGAGAGATTGACGGGTCAGAGACCACGCAGTGATGACATGGCCTGGGCCAAGAAAACCGAGTGACCAGGAAACAGGACTGAACCCCTCCCTCATCCATCTTTCCCCCTGTTAAGGGGGAACAGAAACCGAATATGGGCCTTACCTCTGTATCCCAAAACCTCTCTCCTGTAATGTTCCTGTGTCCCTCCATCTCCCCTAATCCGTCTTCTCCACAGCACAGAACCACAGAGCACTCTTACTGCTGGGGCCTTTCCCTGTCACATGTCTGCTACACACAAGCCATCACCTGTTCCTCCTCTGCTGGCTTCCTCCTCTGTTTTGTAGATGTCCACACGCAACGAAATAATACAAAGACGAGATAAAGTTCAAAACGGTGGTTTCAAACTGTTGAGATAATGATGAGAGACACTGTTCCTCTCACAATCATTTTCTCAATCTCCATGTGCTCTCTCGTTTCGGTGTGTAAAATGTATGTTTTCTGGAGGTTGGGCTCTCCAGAGGACCGAAACCATGTTGTGATTTTCCCAGCATGGTTGTCATAGCGGTGCATGGAATGAGAGAAGCAATTAAATGTGGATTTGATTCCAGAAACTGCAAAAAAAAGATTTATCACTATCTCAGACACTCTCCAGTTTCACAAAAGCATCTCGGCAGTGTTAAAACCCTCCCTTAGTTTGGACTGAAGGACGCATGGAGGATCCATTTCTCAAAACGCAGGGAAAGGGTTTTGTTGGCCAACCAGCGTGGTCAGTGCTCAGTTGACCCAACTGAATGTTGTCCCTGAATGTTTCTTACTGAGCTCGTGTTGGCCTTAATAAGTACAAACCCATTACACTTATTTCTAATCAGCTTACCGGGGCTTAGCGGTGATGAACATCGATTGCGTCTCTGGTGTGTTAGCGTGACATATTATTGATATTTGGAGTAGTATTAGCAATCTAGCTAGTGATGTCCTCCTGCTGTATACTGTGGTACAACGGTTTAGCAAAGGTTGTTCTCCCAAAAGGTCACTTTAGAAAAAGGTCAATTTGAATCGGAGTTACCAAGCTTTAAGAGAATCATTAATGTTTTTTTTTTTCTTATTGAATGATTTTTGCACTTTATTTGACCAATGGTATTTCTCATGCAAAACTAAAGTGAAAAACAGCCAAATACACTCCGTTTTCTCTCTCACACATATTTACACATGCACACTTACGGATTTTCATCATGAGCCCTAAAAAACTATGAATTTCCTGTGGGTTTTTGTCTCTCCATTTGCACTGTACTGATAAATGGAGAGAATAAGGGTTTTATAAAGTGTTTCAGTATGGATTGTTTCACGTTCTCTTACAGTAGCTGCAGCTCCACAGTTTGGGTTTCATTGTCTTGCGTTTTTTTTAAATCATAGTACAATATAACTTTCAGCCTTGTATTTGTTATTTGTTCTTATTTTACATCTCGCAGCTAATGCTCGCTGCTAGTCTGCCTTAAACCGAAGTTTTTATTATCTGTATGATTTAATAAATGTCTAATAAATAACATTTGATTATTTATTGTTTTTTTTTATTTGTAACTTGAGTGATTTTTAAATGTTGCTACTCATTACATGTAAAAGTTAGAAGCAATAATTTAGTTCTCTTTGTTAAAATGAAACCAAAACAATTACAAAGCTTTGCAAAGATAATTGCGTCGGAAATCTGCAGGGTACCTTGAGGTGATTTAACAATGTGTCACAAGCGTCTTAACGCTTTGTTCTACTCAAGTAGAAAATGTTTATGAGAGATTCAGGGGGGTTCATTCAGCAAAGCACGAAACTGCCACCTTAATTTAGTAATTTGTAACAAAGAATTGATTGGAATTAGCAATGTATGTAAAATGGACTATGAGAACCGTAAAGGATTAGTTAAGGGCTCCCTCTGGTGGCTGAACAATGTCCACACAGCTGAATGAATGATACTGTACTCTTATTTTCAGTGTCCAGCTGAATATGGCCTAAGTAAAAGAATTATAGTACTGCCATGGGTAGTAAATGAATAAGGCAGATATTCAGTACCATGATATATTACTGGAAATATATTATCTGAAATCATCATCACTGTACCATAGTATCACCACAGTACTTTTTTATTATAGTGGGCTTTCAATTATCTGATCGTTGTTATGTATTTGTAGTCATTAAAATGTTGATATTGTGACTGCATAATTAACAAATGACAGCTTCCTGTTTCCTGCAGCAGAGGGTCTCTTGTGGGGATAGAGAGATGTTGCTCTAGATCTGCCTGAGAAAATAAAATGTTTTCTTTAATGATAAATGATGTGGATTATGTAATGCGCTTTAAAACAATTATATTCAAAGCCACACATATTGCCATTGTTATTTTACTGAGCAAATTGATGTCAAGCAGTTCAGAGACACTTTGTAATGGTGTGAAATGATTTCTTGTTTTTAATGAACAGAACCCTTGTTGTGCAGCTGGGGTAGTCTGACCTCCGTGACCTGGTGATGATAGGGCAAGGTGGCAAATGCTTCTCACATTCTTCTTTTATAATGATCTTGACATTAGTAAAAATGCAGTATCTACAGTATATAGGACAGGGCAGGACAGAGAATATTTTCTTCCCCTTGAGTCCCTGAATGTAGTAGAGGTTATGCAACCACAAAACAAACACTGATTGCAGTAACATACTATCAAATTAGCCATGATTCAGCTGCAGAAATTCACTAAGCTTTGGAAATTACAGATTGCACTTTAATGTAGTACTATTCCTAGAAGTCTCATGCATGTTGGTGTTGGTTTAGTTTCATTTTCAAGTGCATATTTGCATTACCATTCAAACGTTTGGGGTCTGTAAGATCAAATTAATACTTTCATTAATCAAGGATGCATTAAATTGAGCAAAAGCGACAGTAAATATTTGTGCATTGTTATAAAGATTTCTATTTTAAATAAATGCTTTTCTTTTTAATTTTCTTTCCATCAAAAAAAAATCCTGAAGAAAAATTGATGGTGGTTTCTACAAAAATTATTAAGCAGTGCAACAATCAACAATAAGATTTGAGCACCAAATCAGCACATAAGTGATTTCTGAAGGAACATGTGACACTGAAGACTGGAGTAATGACTGCTAAAAAATTCAGCTTTGCCACCACAAGAATAAATTACATTTGAACGTTTATTCCAATTGGACATAGTTATTTTAAATGGTAATAATATTCACATTATAATGTTTTACTTTTTTTTTTTGCCTTGGTGAGTATAATGATGGTGAGAAATTTTAAGGACCCTAAACTTATAAATGGAAGTGTATGATGGTCTTTGCAGATGTGCTGAAATTGAACATTTAACTACATTCGCTGGAATAGACTTGTTTCTCCTTTTTAAGACGATCAGTTCAAGAGTTCAACACCTGGATTAGTGGTGGTTAGTGGTAATCAGTCACTATAAATTTAACTTCATGCCATTTATGCTCAGGGAATGGCTCATATTCTTAATCTAAACAATGAAATATCCTTAAAAAATAAACATCACCGATATGATACTTCTTGGTATTTTTAACTTCATAAAATTATCTACGTAATCCCATACATAATATACTGAAGCCATCTGCTGTAGCTACCAGTCTACTGACGGACACATAATCAGAGCCTTTCTGCAGTTGGCTTTGTGAAATAGTTTGACAGTTTTGCTACCAATCATGTCCAGAGTGACAGAGCCGGATCTCTGGTGCTCCATTTCAGTGGGTATGCTGACAAATGATGGACAGACCATCTGATTTGCATAACAAGTCTTGATGCCATCTATTAAGAGTGCTGGAGGCAAGTTCCTTCCCTCTTTTTATTGTTGGAGCTCAATATGTTGGAGCATGTGTGCTGATCACTAGGCCACAGCTCATGTTTAAGCTAAATTAAAACTAAAGACTGATGTCACAGCTCCTTCAGCTTGTTCTGAGGTCATCACATGATGTTAAATATAATAAGAAGACTGACCACATCTTGAAATATCACCCACATCAGGCTGTGGGTGATATTTAAAGCAGAGAATCACATCATGAATCAAGATCTACTAGTGCTGATTTGTTAAAAGCAAGCTTGTCATTAGCAGTTTGATCACAAAGGAAGTGATTTCCAGTCTATAATGTAGCTTTTCAGTAATGCTTTGGTACGTACCAAAACATTACTGAAAAGCTACGTTACATTACATTACAGTATCTTCAGCAGGTTCTGAATTAAACGGATGTTGATTGTCTCAGTGTAACCCTAATAATAGGCTAAATTATGTTAAATGGAGCTCAGTATTTTTACATATTACTGTGTTTGTCCTTTGGTATATGGTTAAGGGTGTAGGCAGAGTGACATACTGTACAGGGTGAACAGCAGTGGTACAGAGATAGAGAGAGAAATGAACTGCTGATTCAGGCCACTAGAGACCACAGTCCTGGCAACCTGTCAAATCACACACAACTGTCACTACAGCCCTGTTCACTTACTGGTATAGCTGCTGTAGTCTAAACTAGGTGTTCTAGCTGAAGTCAGCGAGCCTACTTATGCTTGTGCTTCTCCTCCAGGCCTTTAGATGGCCCCCTTGTAGCTCCTCTGTGACGCCTCTTCCACATGCAAGAGTGGGCAGATGTGCATTGTGTTGCCCATAGACATATAAATACCTAGACGCCTCATTGGCCGCTGGATTTCTCACACATTGAAGGTTTCCCAAAAACAAAGAGTTGAGGAGGCAGTGGGAAGTAGCTCTAAGAAGATAAGGGTTTTCCGCAAGCGTGTCCTCCGTGCTATGCAATGAACACCAAGCCGGAGGACTTTGAGGACAGGTCAAATTGTGAGGATTAGGGATGGAGCTAAACCATCGATCTTCAGCTTTCCCCCTCATCTACAAAGAGTAGGTTTTATCGTCACTGGATTATAAGGATTTGATAGCTTGTCATTAAATAGTTAGTGACATATATTTAATATTTATTTTAGCCTGTGGCAACCAGGAAAACAGAGGCCTCAAGGAAAGCTGAGGAGAGCTGGTCAGTGGACTGTTCTCAGATTTTCCAAGAGATCGAACCTCCTCTGCCTAATGTTGTGAGTATTTGTACTAGTTAAGACTGTGTTGTTATGGATGGGTGCTTTAAAGGGGTGTGTCCAGCGGCAGAGGTCGAAGGAGAAATAAAGATGTCGACACTGCTAAAGGTTCGGGCCT
>NW_015539907.1:1613433-1615635 GCF_001515605.1 Sinocyclocheilus anshuiensis
TACTTTATACTATATTACAAATATATTTGCTGAACTGTTGTTGTACCAAATCACATATGTATTTTCATAAAGCCATCAGTTATCTTTGTTATTGTCTGTTTTGGAGTATGTACCTGTAAATAATTGCATCAATTTAGTGCTATAAAAATATAGAAAGGAGCCTGCCAGTGTGATTTGTATTTGTCAGTTTGTTCCATTTCTCAATTTTGGTAAATTATTACTTAAGATGGGCATTTGTTTTCCCAGTATTTCAAAGGGAGCGAGGTATGTTCTGACCTGAAGCACAAGAAAAGCTAAAATGGTGAGGTTAAACACAGAAAATACTTTTTGAGAAGATTTAATTTACACAAGTGTGAGCTTTTGTAATTCCTTAGTTAAATTTATTTAATATCTAATTTAACTATCGAGATTTTAATTATCTGGATTTTTTTTGTACACCACGTAGATCATAAACCACTGATAACAGTTGATAAAAACAAACGTTGTCATATTTTTGTACAGAAAAACCGCAGCATTCCCTGTTCGTTGCATTTGTTTACAGGGAACTCTTGCCCGCACCAATATGGCGGACGCGTTGACATATCGCAGCAACGGACCGAAACGGCCAATGAGGCGTCTAGGTATTTATATGTCTATGGTGTTGCCTGACAGAGATGAAAGTGAAGATGTTGATTAGGTAGAAGATGTGAGAACAGTTGCAGGCTATGTGTGCACTTGTGTCTCAGCTTTCTTGACAATCGCTTGTACAGAAGTGATTGTGTTTGGGTGTGGCCCAGATTTCTGCAATAGTCCTCACAGATATTGTAAAATGTCATTAAAGTGACTTTAATTTCTTTCATGTAAATCAAATTATGTCTCAATTAAAGTTTTAAAATGCCATAAAGTGTTTGTAAGGATCAGTGTGTGGTAATTAGCTTAATTTAAGAACAGCTGAAGTCAGCTGCTCTTAGATGTGAAGGTTTACAATGTATTTGTGTTCCCATATAAGGACAAATCAAATATCAGTTGTATCTCCTAGACAGTAAATGGAGGCTTTAGTTTAAGTTTCCTGTTTCTCAGATATTTTTCCTGAAAAAGGCTTCAGTATGAACTCAAACGTTTCTTATCAGACCAAATTATTTAATACAACATTATGCTATGATATAGCTATAGCATCATGCAATCAGTCTAATTTTTCATACTACATCCCAACAAATATTTTGTTTGTTTCTGTTTATACAGTATGTATCCTATAAGGAAATTTAGGAGAAACATCTGGAACAAAGTTCTAGGACACCATTCTGGTACAGTATGTATCACCCACTCAAGTTTTTTCTCACTGTATATCCTGTTTTTCTCAGAAATACTTCAAATTATGGAAATAATCTTCAATTCACATTGGCTTCAAGTATCCTGAACTGCAAAAGCATAACCTCTGAGCAATTAAATTTCCCTTTGGGTTTGTGTGGGCATGTGCAGGAAACGTATGAACTGTGAGTCAGAAGAATCAATATGGGTTTACAAGAAATATCAGTGAGTGGTAGTATACATCTCAGTAGCGTTGGAGGAAGTATAATTACACTTATAGCATCCCTGCTGTATGTTAGCCTATGCTCTGATTGCCACTGTAATCAGTGGCTGATTAAATCCTCTGTTCAAAGCTCCAGGTCTGTGTGAGTCACTGGCCTTGCTGTACTCTCTCCTGGGCCCCTTGGGGCCTCTCTGATTGGGTTTTAATTTGCCGGTCAGGGGTTGGCACTGGTGCTTTATTAGCTCAGCGACGGGTTGAGTTATGTACAGCGTCGCTTCGTGCTATTGATCTGTGATTTCCACAACAAGGTCATTGTAAGGAGAGACTAGGGAAAGGATTAATCAACAACCAATAATGCCATCGCTGCACCAAGAGTTACCTGCAGACATTAAACATTTCCATCAAAGTTCCTGTTGAATTGCTGGCCGTCGCTTCACTAATGGCATCGTGGAGCATGTTTATAGTGTCAATAAGAATAGGTGGCAGAATTCATTCCATTATTAATAATCTTGAAAAATAAGTACATTTAATATAGTGAACACCAGAACAATTTAATTTACATAATATAATATAATCATTTTTAAATATAATAGCATTTTTATTCTTATTCTTTTATTTTATTCTTATATAATATAGCACCTGGGTGTATATGTGTATATATATATATATATATATATATATATATATATATA
>NW_015539907.1:1617102-1618974 GCF_001515605.1 Sinocyclocheilus anshuiensis
CAGCAGCCCTGAGCTTAGAACGATGTTCGCGGAGAACATCAGATAACCAAGGGGCAGAAGGGGTGATACGGGCTAGTCTGGAAGACAAGGGGCAGATAGTGTCTAAACAAGATGTAAGAGTGGAGCAGAAAGTATCAGTAGCACTGTTAACATCAAAATATGCTAACAGTTTAGGGGAAGGAAGCGAAGATGAAACCATATCAGATAGCCGGGAGGGTGAGAGTAAGCGTAGGTTACGTCGAAAGATGACAGGTGGAGGGGTATGTGTTGTGTCAGGAACCATGTTGAGGATAAGAGTGAGGTGGAAGTGATCCGAGGTGTGCAGTAGAGTAACCAGTACATGATCAGTGGAGCAGTGTCGTGTGTAAATAAGGTCCAGTTGGTTGCCTGATTAAAGTAGTGTATTAGCAGACATAGGCAAAGTGTGCAGGTTTTTAGGATTGCGCTGCCTATAGTGTGTGAAACGTGGTTTGCGAGTGGTAGTGATAGTAGGGATCTGGAAACACATAGTAAGAATTGGTTATCAGAAGTGAAACAAGTAGTAGGAAAAAGGATGAATCAAAAGCGATGCTTATATCCCTTGCCGGTGTCCCTGCCCGGTGGCGTCGCATGGTAGACTCGATGGTCTTTACACTCTTCGGTCGAGGGCTTAACAGGAGGGCTGCCGCGGTATACAAACCTAATTAGATTAATTAATTACAGTGAAAAATAACGCGTTAAAATTATTAACGCATTTGCCCTACCCCAGACCTATGTGGGTCATCTGACATTTCATACAATTGATTGATGACAAATATCTCACTGCCTGATAGAGCCTAGAGAACGTAGTTAGAATATCCCTAAAATTCAAGATATGGGGCAAAAATGCCCCTGTTTGAGTTTTTGTCTCATATTTACATCATATAGTTAAGTAATATCACACGAGCTACAGTGAAAAATAACGCGTTAAAATTACTAACGCATTTAACGCACTTGCCCCGCCTCAGACCTACGTGGGTCATCTGACATTTCATACAGTTGATTGATGACAAATATGAGGCAGGGCGGGTCATCTGACATTTCATACAGTTGACTGATGACAAATATGAGGCAGGGCAACAACTAACTGCGTGATGGAGCCTAGAGAACCTAATTAGAACCTAGTTAAATTCAAGATATGGGGGGAAAATGCCCCCATGAGTTTTTGTCTCATATTTACATCATATAGTTAAGCAATATCACACGAGCAATAAGCTAAGTGCAATATCACACGAGTGCAAATGTGATACTGATCTTATACAACAGTTCAGTAAGTAAGAAGTTAATTTGTGTTATTTTAGGCCAACAAAAATATAAAGACAAATCAATAACTGTTCGTTTCCGAGCAAAACGCAGCTGCATTTAATTTCTTAAAGGTGCAGTAGGAGATCTTGGAAAATGCTAACTTTAGCCTGATAGCACTGAAAGCGAACGTCCCACCCCCCCTGCAATCGCTATCCAAAGCCACGCCCCCTGAATACATTTACGCTCACAGACCAGAGGCAACATTACTTCAGTAGGCTACATCAGCGGTTCCCAATTCCAGCACATGTTCCGAAGTGAAGTAAACTTCAACGGATTTCCCGCGCTCAGGGAGTAGGAAGCAATGAACACTGTGTAGGGATCATATCAATTGGAACACAGTTCATTCACATAGCTCACTTCTAACGAGCTGGCACGAGGACTGGATTAACTGCTGGGCTATACATCAAGTGTCATTAACCGGTGAGAAATCTCTAAAAGTACTACAATACCAGGAATGAAGATCGGGTTGTTGATGTTTGCCTGCCATCCTTGCTCTGTCTGCACAGCGTGCGTGAACATGCTGATGACGTATCCTGTCTGTGCGAAAAG
>NW_015539907.1:1619015-1636171 GCF_001515605.1 Sinocyclocheilus anshuiensis
TTTCAACCAGCATAACAAGAAATATTTCTGAAGACAATCACCTATTGCACGTTTAATGTACGTTTTGAATGAATTAGGTGAACTATTTGGCGCGTTGAATCATTGGCCATAAGCGCGTTGGATTTGAAGCGGCGCTGCACAGATCGATCAGTGTAAGTCATCAAAGGACCGCGAGAGCGATTCAAAAGCATAAGGAGCCGTCTATAGCTTTTGCGGTACTTTGATGTCACACACCGATCGTTCTGATGGTGATGATCCGCTTCAAGTCGAACAAGCCTATTAATTCAATGGACCATTCATAAAGAACCATTTACTTCACTCCTGAATGAATCAGCCATTTGAAAGAATAAAATGAATGAATAAATGACTCGATGACTTAATCATTAAGAGATTTACCACCACCTACTGGCAGTTTTAGTTTATTATTTTAGAGTATCATTTCATTAAAGAAAGAATTAATATTTCCATAGTAATAATAATAAAATTAATAAAATAATTTATTAAAAGTATAGTTCACCCACCCAAAAATGACATTTGTGTCATAATTTACTCATGGTCAAAAAGAGTATATGTACCTAATAAATGTTATCATACAAAATATTTCTTGCTGAAGCTACTTTTTTGTCATGTCTGTTTGATGCTTTACACAACAATGACTTTAAATGATCTTTTGGGAGTAATTTCTCAGCCAAATTTGAAATTTGCTATTAATTTGCGATTAATTAATTAATTAATCACCACCTAATGTAATTAGATTAAAAATTATGAATATATATATTCTTCTACATACTCAGAATAATATAATATAATATAATATAATATAATATAATATAATATAATATAATATAATATAGTATAATATAATAACTAGATTTTTGTCAGAACAAACTGCTTATTTTCTCCATAACTGTCTGATTATGGCAGGTCTGCAGGCCATGTGTTTAACATTAAAGAACATTCAGGTGCATTGCAAATTGTATATTTAATGATTCATACGAGGCAAAAAATTGATGATATGTCAGAGAGATTGGGTGCTTGATGATGGAGACTCAGAAGCATTGCTTTTGCCCTGAAGGTCTTTCTCTTATCTGTGTGGTCTCAGATTGAGATGGACCAGCTCTAATCCAAATTCACTTACTGCCTGGGTTTTACCATACAGCCATATGATATCATCACTAGAATGCTCTGATAAGTCTGGGTCTGAGATCTCTGTCTTTGTCTCGTCCCAAGGCCTGATGGGAATTTGCAGTGTTTGTTTGAGAAAGAGAGAGCGGAAGTGCACAATTACATGTCTTTTCTAATACAGCGTGTCATAGGCACAATGTAAAGGTGTGAGAGAGTGTGTGTGTGTCATGTTAAAATCTGTTGCTCAGTGAGGGTAGAAAGACAGATGATGGGCCCTGAGTGAAGTGACAACACATTTCTCCTGTCATCCTTCTCTCATCTCATCACCTTCTCCCCTAAGTGCTCTTCTCCTCAGCAGAACGCACAGATGCCCTCCACCTGGGTCGCCAAGGTCCCGTATGCACCTCCCTTCTGCTCTCTCACACACTACCTGCTCTTCTCAACTTTGTTTATACCCTCCCTCCTCAATTCTCTACTTCCCTCATATTTCCTCATTTCTCTACGCTCATACATCCCAATTAGCTGCACATTCGCATCTCTCTCTTTTCTCCTGGGCCATATCTCCTTGCAATTGGCATTCTCTCTGCTTCCCCGATTCTTTCCAAAGTGATCCTTCATGATGATCACGTGGCATTTTCATATGAACGATTTAAGGAAAACTCACTGCGCCTTTTAAAGAGTGCAAAAAGAGGAATTATTATGTGTGTAGGCCACAAACATATTCAGGATGAGGTTTTATATTTAAGAAAAATACACATGCCACTTATTTCAAGAAAATTACTTTTACTTATGAGTTGCAGTGTAGCAAGCAAATGTTTTGGTCGTATATAAAAACTCCACACATGGGAACTAAAAAGGTATTTTAATGTCTGTGTATAGACTAGTAATGTGGAAACTTCATACATTCATAATTGACTTGTCAGCTAATTAGAGATAGTTTGCTTAAAAATTAAAATTCTGTCATTATTTATTCACCCTCATGTCATTCCAAACTTGTAAGTCTTTCTACTGTGGAACACAAAATAAAATATTCTTGAATAAAAAAATAATAATTCTGTCATAATTTACGTTAATTATTACAGTACAGTATAATTAGACTGTTTTTGTTTCATATTACAGGGATAGAGCCACAGATATAAACCGATAAAGACAATTTCTTGGTGAAGTGATGCAACTGGCAGCACTTATTAATACAAAGATGCAACTTTTCTGAGAGTTTTACTGAGTGAACTGTCTAACATCTAAAAAACAGCACGCTAATTAAAACACCACTGCTAAAAAACATTGTCCTGCAACTAGTCGACCCTTGTGGCCTATCCCTGTCTCGTACTATGACCACAGGCCTTTGAGTGTCTGATCCCATCAGGGTTTTTCCAAGACCTGGAACAGTTGTAGCAGGCTAGATGTGGGCCTGCTGCTCGGGTGATGTTGAGCGAGTGGCTGGAGGGTAGATGTGATGTGATATCACTGACAGAGGACAGTATGATGTAGTGCTGAACTGCTGCTTCACTATAGGCACACAAGCCTTGAGGCTACATGGACCTAGTGACAGTAAGTGAATGTGATTGAATGAGAGAGTGTGCGGGCTATACTGTATGTTCATCATGTGATGATAGACGCATACCACAGTAGTAGTGGCCAATTAGAGACCTCATGACATCCAAATTGTGGCTAGTAGTTGTCTATTAGCTTTAATATTGATGCAGAGATTTTTACACTGCATTACAGAGCCCATTTGCTATGTAAAAAAGGGACAAGCCCTATATGTTGATGTGTCTAACCCAAACTTATTGTTTCAATAGAAAATACATCAATGGACGAAAGAAAAGTGTGCTTGTTAAGCATAGGTGGGATTTTTAAACCTCTTATGCAATTAATGTCTGTTTTGTCCACTAGATGGCAACAATTAAACAAAATGACTAATATCGTCTTGGTTTCCTCACTGGCATAGATTGGCTCTGACTCAATATGCATTCATTTGTCCATCGTTTATCCATCCACCCAGTCATTTATCTTTATTTTTGCCCTTTTTTCTTTTGTTCAGTTGTCCTTTATGTCTGTTCATCTGCTTATCAGTTGCACTATCTATCATTTGAGTTTATTATGCCTTTTTCTCTGAGTGGCTCAATGCAGGTGGAGGCAGTTTTGTGTGTGTTGTGTGTGTGTGTGTGTGTGTGTGTGTCAGATATCTGTGGGCTACTCTGACAGCCGTGCTGAAGGCCTGTCATTAGTGACCTTTCTCCAGCTGTACTGAGATGCTCCTCGTTCGACTAGCAGGATCCATTCTGTTTCTGTTCTTCCACCAGAATGAACAGAAAGAGAGGGAGAGAGAGATGTGGTGGAGCATTACAAAAAGAGTGAACAAGAGATTATTGAGCAAGAAGAGTCTGAATTATGATTTAGGTGCAAGAGAAACCAACAGAGAGAAAACTGAAACCAACATTTCCAACATTATTATCATAGTAAGCTTATATCCAAACAGGTTCAAACAATGGTATGTTTGATCAAAAAATAGAGTAAAAATAGTAACATTATGAAATATAATTACTATTTAAAATTGTTTTCTATAATATATTTTAAAATATAATTTATATTTTGATGGCAAAGCTGCAGCCATTACTTCAGTCTTAAGTGTCACATCATCTCTCAGAAATCATTCTATTATGCTAATTTGCTCAAGAAACATTTCTTATTATTGCTACAGTTAAAAATGATTGTTGTTTAATATTGTTTGTGGAAACCATGTTACTTGGATTCTTTGATGAACACCATTTATTTGAAATACAATAGTTTTGTGTGAGGAGCATGCCACAATTTAAGTTTTAAGTCTTAAAGGAGTAGTTCACTTCCAGAATGAAAATTTCCTGATAATTTCCTGACTCCCATGTAGGGGTGTGCGATATATATCGTCTGCGATAATGTCGTAATTGTTGTTTTAACGATGTGCGATTTGACATTATCGAGTATTTTGCAAAAACCATTCAAAACATCCCTACAAGAGCGCATACATACATTACGTGAAGTCTAGACTAGTGCGTGTGCGCATTTAGTGTGTTGTCTTTCACTGCATGATTCAGTCTATTAAAATGCATTTAGAATGATCACAAATTCAAGACATGATGGCAGAAAATGTATATATTTATACCACTTCATATAGTTATTCAATTTCACACGAAGAGTGCCGTTTTTCTCCAAAAAATACCATGATTACAAATATGACATTGAATTCAATAAACAATAAGTTAATTAAGAGACTTACGTTTTAGACACCATATTGCTTGTTTTTGCTCTATTTCGCCAACAAAAATCATCCCGAATACAGCCACAGCGCTGTTTTGTGTCTCTGAGCAACATGACGGTGTTTCGTTCATCGTCTAATTATCGTCATCGATAAAATCCCAGAAAATATCGAGATATTATTTTTTGTCAATATCGCACACCCCTACTCCCATGTCATCCAAGATGTTCATGTCTTTCTTTCTTCAGTCGCAAAGAAATTACGTTTTTTTGAGGAAAACCTTCCAGGAATTTTCTCTATATAATGGACTTTAGTAGTGGCTTCAGATGAGCATTTGTGATTAAAAAGTATATAAAATTGTATTTTTCTTAGAAAATGACTCATCGGTTCGTTCGATAAATCCCTTATTCCTCGGCTGGGATTACGTAGAGCCCTTAGAAGCTGCATTGAAATTGCAATTTGGACCTTCAACCCGTTGGCCACCATTGCAGTCGAGAAAAATCCTGGTATATTTTCCTCAAAAACCTTAATTTCTTTTCAACCGAAGAAAGAAAGATATGAACAACTTGGATGACATAGGGGTGAGTAAATTATCAGGAAATCTTCATTCTGGAAGTGAACCTCCTTTAATCTACTTTTGTTGAACAGAAAATAGCTGTATGGATATTCTGCAAAGCTTCTCCTTCGTATGGTTTTGGAATGATTTGAAGATAAGGAAATTACAGGTGCATCTCAATAAATTAGAATGTCATGGAAAAGTTCATTTATTTCAGTAATTCAACTCAAATTGTACAATTTTACATTTTTAGTGAAATATTGTCGACAAAGAAAAAGTCATATTTACTCTCACATCGGTCTTCTCTGCATGTCCACAGCCAGCCTGTTTTTCCTTTCTGCCTTTTAAAGAACACTTTTCTGTTACCATGACATCACATCTCTTTCCTACCTCTTCATCTCTGTCTTTTCCATCCTGTTCTCTCCTTTCTCTCTTTTTCTTTTCTCCTCATCCTTGTCCTGTTGGCCCCTGCATAGCTGGCTATTGAGGTCTGGAAAAGCTGAAGTGTGCATCCCTCTGCATAACCGCATTTTTAAACCGTCTCTCTGTTTGGCTGTCACACATTCTCTTTCTCTCTTTAAATGTGTGTAAAGAGTGCACTTTAGCAAGACCTCTCTCAGTGCAATGTTAACATGGTCAAGTTGGCTCGTATCTTTGCATACATTTAGATTCATTAGGACACATGAACCAGACAGCTTTTTACCTTCAAAATCATATAAGGTAAATTTTTAACACTCTCAAAATGCAAATTGCTACCTGAGCAACACTTCTCTCTCCAGTCTCATTTTAGAATGCATATGTACATAATGTTCCTTTTGTGAAATGGAATACAAGAATGATGCTGTACACAGGTATTTATGGTTTCCAGCTTTTTTAGCCAGGGGTTTTTAGTGGTTTTCAAACTCCATTATTTTTTGTTATTTAATTTTAAATTATTATAGTATTTTTTAGGACGGTTACATTTAGATTTAAGAACTTAAAGGGTTACTCCACCCCAAAATGAAAATGTTGTCATTAATCACTTACCCCCATGTCGTTCCAAACCCGTAAAAGCTTTGTTTGTCTTCGGAACACAATTTAAGATATTTTGGATGAAAACCGGGAGGCTTGTGACTGTCCCATTGACTGCCAAGTAAATTACACTGTCAAGGCCCAGAAAAGTATGAAAGACATTGTCAAAATAGTCCATCTGCCATCAGTGGTTCAATCTGAATTTTATGAAGCGACGAGAATACTTTTTGTATGCAAAGAAAACAAAAATAACTTTATTCAACAATTCGTCTCCTCCGTGTCACCGTAGCGCCATTTTGGAGAGTATCCACTGAACGTAAACTGCGTATACTGTTCTACTTGTCTGTGTCAGCCGCACCACACGGATACGTTTTCTACGTTTATTTACGCTTTGATTTGAACAAAAAAAGCGTATCCGTGTGGTGCGGCTGACACAGAACAGCATACGTAGTTTGCGTTCAGTGGATACTCTCCAAAATGGCGCTACGGTGATGCGGAGGAGACGAACTGTTGAATAATGTTGAATAAAGTCGTTATTTTTGTTTTCTTCACGTACAAAAAGTATTCTCATCGCTTCATAACTTTATGGTTGAACCACTGATGGCAGATGGACTATTCTGATGATTTCGTTCATACTTTTCTGGACCTTGACAGTGTAATTTACTTGGCAGTCAATCGGACAGTCACAAGCCTCCCGGTTTTCATCCAAAATATAAAAATCCATGTTATATATAAAATATAAAATTGTGTTCCGAAGACGAACGAAGCTTTTACGGGTTTGGAACGACATGGGGGTAAGTGATTAATGACAAAATTATCATTTTGGGGTGGAGTAACCCTTTAAGAGATGAACTAAATTTAACATAAATTTTTCATAATTCTATGAGCTGTCATCCACTTTTGTTCAGCAAGTATCCATTAAATTGATCATAAGTGACAGTAAACATTTTTGCTCTGTTACAAAACTTGTATGACGGTTTCCACTAAAACAGCAAGCAGCACAACTGTTTTCAATATTGATTATAGCAGGAAATATTTCTTGAACACCAAATCAGCATATTAGAATTATTATTATATTAGACTGTTCATGTGACACTGACTGGAGTAATGGCAGCTAAAAATTCAGCTTTGCATCACAGGAATAAAAAAAAAAGTAAAATTGTAATAATATTTCACAATCTTACTGTTTTTACCGTTTGATCAATAAATGGAGCCTTGGTGAGCACAGCAGACTCAGAAACACTCAAAAACATAAAAAAACTTACTGACCCCAAACTTGAATAGTGTATGTTAGTGTAAGTGTATGTGTTTACAATGTTTCACTTCTGTAATTTAATGTATTTAGGAGTGAAACAGAAATTATATATGAAGAAAATGTAAGGCAGGGTTTGATTTTTATAAAGGGAATGTTTGAATCACAAAAAGTGGCCGTTACATACTAGAATGGAGAAAAATGAGCTTGGTGACAATCTTTGACAGACATTTGATTGATACTTTTAAGAATTTATTATGCTTGTCAGCCAAAGTACCCATCCAATCTAGCTCTCCCACTAGATTCCTGTCTCTCATGAATTCAGTCAAGTGTACACAGCACAGTACTTGTTCACATTTGTGGCCACCAGGAATGAATATAGAGATTGAGATGCAAGAACCTCTTGCTGACTCAAGCCCCCATTCCAGTGATTCATCAGATCTGATGAGCATGTGTTTACATGCGTGACTGGCTGCATTTGAGTTTTAGCCTCTTTTTACTTTAGAATTCTTGACATTTTCTAATATGTAATTTAATACCTGTGCATGTTCAGCGATACTTTGAACAACATCTCACAAAAGTTTATTAGTGTGCATGTGTCCGTTTTGCAGTGTTAATGTGTAAAGTATACACACAGAGATATTGGGAGAGAGAGTGTAAGATGCTCATCAGGCTGAATGACAAGCGTGTGTGTGTCTGTGACAGTGGCACTGTTATTACCGAGGGATCAGAAGTGAAGATTGTTCCGTTTCCCATCAGCAGTGGCCCAAGTATCGATCTTTTCTGTCAACACACCACTCCTATACTCTGTTTACTGAGGATACACACACCTCATGTGCTGAGTGCAGACTGTATCTGCATGCTACAGGGGCTGTCAAGTGTTTACAGTATATTTATACAAACAGTCTGGTGTGTCTCAAACGTGAGACGCACATTTCTCATACTGTACACACAAAGAGAGAGTACTCACACAAACATATTGCTTCTTCGTGTGATCACACACCACCTATGTATTGCTCACACTAACACAAGGAGTAAACTTCAGTCCTTCAGTTCTGTTAACGTTAGCATGCTTAAAGGAAACTTTTTTCCAAATTTTCATTTTTGGCTGTGCTATTCCAAAACATTTTTGTTAGAATACTCAGTTTTACATAGCTGTCAATGGAGAAAGATGTTTTTTGCTGCCAGATGGTGTTAGCTAACTGGGTCACACTAACCAGCAAAACCTCAACCTCTTAGTCCTCACACATATCGCAGTCACAGATTCACAGAGTCACTACCCTCACCCACTTAAAATAGATATGTTCACACCTAATTATCATAATCATAATCTCTTCATTATACAATCCATTTATTTTCCACCACTCATTCATCAATATACAGATTATTCAGTAAGTAATGAACACACTTGTTGCTGCGATGCTGGAATATTTTAGGTTGTTATATCTGGCCTCATGAATGATAGCGACAGCTCTGGGCAAGGGACGAGTTTTGTGCTGAAATTTGCTGCTTATTGATTATGACTTTAGAACAAACCTTTTACTTCATGGTATTAATAATTAAACCACTTCAAAGCATGACCTGTATATTCAAGTTATCTTCTGCTTTCCTAGGTATCTCATCACGTCTCATCCAACTATAAGTTCTTTCTCACCATATCTCTCTCTTCACACATCTTTTTGCACATGCTTCTGATTCATTTTCTAGTATGACAACAAGGTGACAGGTTCGTTTAGTAGTGTGAGCTATATTTCTGTGGTAGAAAATTATATAAACTAGAAATGTGAGAGTAAAATGTGCCACTCTAATGAATTCCACTATCTTACATATTTTCTATTTATGTTTTTATATGTAGTATTCTATTCTAGGCCTGTTTGCTTATGGGTTCAGACGCTGCATCAGATATCTGTATTCACCACTTCTGTGCTGTTGAATGAGTAGCTAATATAATGTCCAACACCTCAAAAACTTATATTAAAAAAAAATTAAAAATAAATAAATAACAGTGACTCAAAATTTACATAGACAGTAGGGAACTGCTGGTTATTTAAAATAATTGTAAATATATTCAATAATATAATATATAATCCCCTACACTGCACAGTTTTGATGTCTCTCTTATCTAACACACATATTTGAGGTCTACAAATCTTTACTAATGAGCTGAAGAGTTGACTCTGCCATACAGAAATGCCACCCGTTTCAAAATATCTTCTTTTGTGTTTAACAGAAGAAAGGCATTCATACAGTTTTGGAACAACATGAAAGGTGAGTAAATGATTATGACATTTTAATTTTGGGGTGAACCATCCCTTTTAAGTCTGTGTTGTGCATAAAAGGGTCACTTTTTGGGCTTTGAAACAGTTAACACTGGGCCATTCTTTCTATCTTATTTCATGTTTCACACTGCTCATTAATTTACTCAGAGTTAACAATTAATTCTGGGTATTCATACACTGACGTTTTACACATTCCTAAACCCCGAGTTAACGATCTTGCTTTCATGTTTGTGGTGTGTGTTACTAATTGGACGAACGCAGCACACGACCTGTTTACATAATGGCTCTAGCATTGTGCATACTCATTGCCACCTTATTTTTACCATAAGAGTGGGTGCGGCCATTTAAATTGAATGTGTCTGGCTTCCGGTGTCATCCACTTCCGGCTAATTTTAGCTGTACAAATCAGCTCGTTTTGCTGTTTAACACTAGAACCGCCACGGGGCAAAATTGACCAGTGGCTGTTTTTAAAACGTACATAACATATTTTAAATAAAATATTCAAGTCTCCCAGTCACTGACTTTTACTAAAATTGTGTGATTTACAATCCCCTGTTGTTAAAAACTGTTTAGATAAAACCAGATAAAAAAACGGGACATTTATACCTATAAGCGCCATGTCATTTTCGTGCTGCTTATGTTTTAACATAGTACATTGCTAGGCAACACCTTTCACTCACTGAATTAGCGGTTATCAGTTTCATAAATAAAGACAAAATGAGTAAAAGGAGGCGATTTATGAATGCTGAAGAGGTATAAGAAGCCCTAAATGCCATGAGCGATGGAAAGTGTGATGGTGGGGAGATAAGTAAAGCGTCCTGTCGACGCAGCATCTGACGGCGATCAATATATCATATTTAGACGTTTTATCCTTAGAGTGTATTTATTCTAGTCTGCCTGTTTCCCGAAGAAAAAAAATCCGATCTGATGTAAGCTAATGAATAAAACTTTGTTTTAATTACCCGAAGTTTATTGGTGTTCTTCTGGTATAATTCAAATGATAAATTATATAACTAAACAAATTAATAATTAATTAGGTGAAGCTGTGCCCTTGAATTTGTCATGGCATCATCCTATGCAATGTGGTGAATTATTCTTGCTCATTATTGTCTATAGGCTATTTTAGTAATTTAAATAACATAGGTTATCTTAATATATTGATTAATGACATTGTATCAATCACAATGCACTGGGTCAGCTGGCCAATCACAGCAGACTGTGCTTGTCAAAGGAGGGGGCTTTGTTGAAAACAAAAAAAAAACTCTCTCTTTGTTTGAGAGAGGCGGGGCATAGAGGACCTACAATAATGTACAGTAGGCTATTTGAAAAATAATGTGTTTTTTGAACATTAAAGCATGTCAACATATTCTGTTACACCAAATACACAAAATAATGATCTTTAAAATAGCATCATATGACCCCTTTAATATTGACCGTTATGAAAAGTGACTAGTGTAGCCTGCATAAAAAAGTTTTGAACATAAAACAACTGGACAAAAATCTAGTTGATGACTAGACATATCATTTCATGACTCTAGACACTTCTTTGTGAAGACAGTAGCATAATACAGTGAAAGAATATGTTCTTTAGCCATATAAATACAGTTGCCATGTGCGTGGGTAAAATCTACCCGCTGGCGCTTTTAGGTATACAGCGACCTCTGGCGGTTCTAGTGTTAATATAGTTTAAAATGTAAGTCATCAATATGAAATATTTAGGTATACAGCGACCCCTGGCGGTTCTAGTGTTAATATTGCAAACTGGTGTTTTCTTACCATATTATTTTAATGTATTGTCTTAATTATAAACACACTGGTTTGTAGCGCAAACTGTTCTACCATTTACTGTACTTTGTTATTCTTCTTGTTATATCCCTACATCGGCTAATGAATCGGAGGTTTCCTGACTTTTCGGACTATAAAACAGAGTTAAACGGTCTTTTCTTCACTTCAGTTGACGCGTTTTCAGTCACCATTTGACATTTTCCCCTCAATGCTGACACAGTTTATATGCAGTGTTTCTGTGACTGTCGAAAGCTCATGAAGAGGCATGGGACTGGGTGTCTGTTACACATCTAGTCGTAACATTTTAACACTGCATCGTTTCACACTGTATAAGTTTGTAAAAAGCTGTTCTAACCCTCAGGGCCGTGCAGAGACCTTTGGAGGGGCAAGTGCTCAAACAAGTATAAAAGCGGCACATGGAGCACGGCTTTTAATAGGGCTGTGCTCCTTGCTGATACGTGTATCGAAACGGATGCTTCTGTATTGATAGCAGCAAATGCCGTGACGCAGTTTTGAAAAAGAAACACAGAACAGAAACGACCATTTTAAGTTTAAAAGTTAAAGAATTTTTTCTTTGCACCTCTTAATTACTCTGGAATTAGAAACTGGATTCTATTATTATTATTATTGAGTTTACAGGGTATGGTGGTTTTGCTGTTGTAAACTACTGTTGTTGTTGTAGAAAACAAATATTATTATTTAAAATAGTCTTATTTAAAATAGAATTATATTCTAACCCTTTTCTGAATTTATTATTATTTTTTTTAATGATGATGATAATAAAAACAGGATTGATAAGTATAAATCGAAGGATGAGAAAATCAGTATACGCCTTTTTTATTCGTGATGTGATAATTATTTTTAAGGCACTCTACGTTTTTTAAATAAATAATGTCATAATATAAGTTCAACTTCAAAGTAATAGTTTTTAGTCCGATAACATAAAGATAAGACCCCTCGACGCCCCTTTTCCCAATCAAACAGCAAGAACAAAAGAGAACAGACACCTTTGTATCACGAGCCAGGCTTGAACTCAGGTCTCTGGTGTGGTAGTTGAGAGACCTACCACTAAGCCACAGGAGTGGTAATGTTGGACCCAAATGAAACACTTGAGGCAGTATCCCAGGAAATGTAGATTTATTAAAAAAAAGTCTTTGCAAGAGAAATACAACAAAAGGACTTCTCGGACTGAGGTATTAACTACAGCAAAAATAATGGAAAAACCACATGAGAAAACAAAACTCAACGAGGGGAGAAACTTGAGCCTCTCGTACCACCCTTTCCAGTTCCCACTGAATGGGCGCGACCATTCTAGACCTCGGAATAACCAATGCCAAAGGCTTCTCCTGTGTCTTGGGAGACTAGGCTTGGGACAGGGCATCCGGCTTGACATTCTTAGTGTCGGGTCTGTAAGACAGGAGAAACTGAAATCGATTAAAAAACAAGGACCATTGAGCCTGCCGAGGATTCAGCCGCTTGGCCTGCTGGAGATATTCCAGGTTTTTGTGGTCCGTGAGAACCTGGAAAGGGTGCTGGGCCCCCTCAAGCCAGTGTCGCCACTCCTCCAAGGCTAGTAGCAATATAAACAACAGCTGTGTATGCTCTCTTCACGTCGTCCTTGTAAAATAATAATAATTTAATAATATAAGTTTACAAGCACACCACTGTGCTGAGAACTCCACTTACCGCCAGCCGCGGACGTTATGAAGGCATCCTGGTAGTGCGCTAAATTAAAGGTGTCTGAACGTGACGTCCCGGATGAGATCGCGATGTCAGGTGAATGGTTATCATCATGTGGATACTTTTATTTACGGCTAAATTATTATTCATTAATTTTACTAATAGTTAGACTGGGCAGGCCTTCACAAAATGGCGTTTAATTACAAAAAAAAAATTTGCCTTGACAAAAGGGCACTTTGGGCATTAAGGGGAAAAGGGGCAGGTGCTCAAGCACCCACCGCACCCCCCTCTGCACGTGCCTGCTAACCCTGTTACAACTGTGAAACGTTCCAGGGGTCAAAAGCTGGGTTTAGAACAACAATAACCCAGGGTTAGTAGGTTATAAAAAGCCCTCTTGGCTTGTTAGTTTGTATTTTTAAAAAGTTTTTTTTTCAATAGCACCTTGAGGTCTCAGATATGGCTATGAGCATCTATGCAGCTGTCTGGAGTCTTTACCAGCACCGTAACAGAGGTAAATACTCCTCATATTATGTGACTTGCTCTTTGCACATAGTGTCTCTTCCTGTTTTTCTCTCCCAGTCCCGAACTCTCTCTCTCAGGAGCATCTTCCCTCTCTCCCACTTTAGTTTTCTTTCTCCCCTATCCTCCATCTGCCTCCTATCAGGCTGTCTCTCTTTATTACAGACCGCCTGTGTCTCTCACCTTGTCCCCTGAAAACCCCGCCTCACGAATTAGACCAAGAGAGAGACAGAGTGACTGAACAGCCGAACCGATAGAGGACCGAGAGAGCGGCCAAAACCAGCGAAAGTGATGACAGGTTATTTTTCACCAGCCCTCGCTAGACAGCGCAATGCTGTTTTCTCTTCTCCTCTGACACATGGAAGATTTAATCTAGCCATCTCTGGGCGGCCCTTCCGCTCCTGTAACCAAATGAAAGCCATGATTACACATGTTACAGGCGGAGGGTGGTCTGAGGCCTCTGCGCCAAAAAAAGGCCAGAGCAGCAGATTCGCCAGGCTCGGCAGGGTGATTCAGAGTGCGTGCGGACTTGCTTGCATGTAAAACATTGCCTTTATTGTTATGGAGGTTTATTGTTTGTGCGCCAGGTGGGAGACATCTTGAACCATAAAAGTGAATCGTACACCGAGGACTCGCATGCTGCTGCTTTAAATGATTATTCTAATGGCCTTCCTCCTCATCTAAATTTCTCCTCCCTTCCTCTCATCCTCTTCTGAAGGAGAACCGCTTTGACTAATATTACATGCAGCAGGGCACAGGCATAGCTTTCTATTTTTATATACTATGACATATGAGTCATAGCAAGTTTATGGTGCTGTATACTAGAAATGATACCATGTGGATTTCTCTAAGAGACTGCTTAACCTGATGTATAATTGCTGTGACACATCAAAAGATGGCACAACCCTTTCCATTCATGCAATTACAACAGTTGGTGGAGATTTTCAAAGTGATTCAGTGGTTTCTGCAGTTTTGCCCTCAAGGAGTCTTGTGACTGTCTCTTTAAGAGTCAAGTGAGTCCTATATCACTGCATGCAATATTTATTCTATTCCACTGCAAGGCCTTAATGGTTATTTTCCCAGCCAGCTGAGTGCACCATAACTCCAGCACAAAGCAGCAGGGAACATGGAAATCAGAGGGATATTTTATGTTTAGATAAGAATGTCTAATCGGAGAATGCACTCGGATAAAAGCCTCTCATACGCTCATGATGCTGTGACTACGCAGTCTTATGTTTGCGAACTCTGATTAAGGCGATGATTTTTCTGATTTTGACTGAAAACACACAGTTTGAATAATTTAACCTTATTGACACTGGCTTAGAGAGCAGAGCATTCATTATTTTAAGTGTTCAGTGTATGCCTATGTCTTTTTATTAACTTGATTAGGATTGTACCATCTGTATACCAGGGTTGTGCAAAATTCAGAACTGAATCTGTCTCTCATTCTCCCTGCCCAAGCAGTCACAGTTTGCTTCCCGAACTTTGATTTTCTAGATGAATTTCAATTCATTGTAATTGTGCTTCCTTACATTCAAAATCGAATTGCAATTCTACATCCTGTTTGCTACCAAAATTCTAAATCAAATTCAAAATCAAATACACCTTTCGCTTTCTGACACATAATAAATAGTTTAAAGCGGTGACACCGATGTACACCTTCCCTGTTGTCCTTGTGCGTCGCCACTGGAGTGGACTCCAGCCAAACTCTTTTAAAATCATATTATCGAATCGCCTACAGGACAGAAACTATATTTCTGACGAGCCACCAACAGGCCGCCAATAACAGACTAATGTGATTTGTCAAATTGCATTTACAACGCTTTACATTCTTGATTGGATTACCCCGAGCAAAAAATTGGTTGCAGTCCTCTCCTAATCAAGTTAATCATCACTTTCACCTCAAAATGTGTAAAATGAAAAGAGAACAAGGTTCATTAAATATACAGTGCGCCAACCTCAAGTTTTAATATGATTAGTATCAATCTTTCATTCCAGAAAGGGAAACAAGCTTGCAGCAATATCAGTTATGCCTCCCAATCCTGTTTGGAATCGAAAACAGTTTAGCTCGGAGGATTATTTGCAGTCAATTGAATCTGTATTTAGTTACAAAACTGCAAAGCCAAGGCACCTCTATGAGAAGCTTGCTTTTTTGTTCTCCATAAACAAACAATAACTAAAGAATTCTTGGAGTTATGGAGGCTCTCAGGGAAAACATGCCATTTGCAAGGTGATAAATATTTTAGTGTGCTAATTACTTTGGTTGTTAACTTCTCCTTTCGAGAACTGAAGTGTTTGCATGCTAATTGTTCTTTAATGACTGTGTACCGGGTAGTCTTACTCTGCTGGGAGGGATATATACTTACCTTGATTTTCTTTTTCTCATCATTTAGACAGACATGCGTTTTGTTATTATGTACTAGAGGTGTTTTCCCGCACTAGCAGCCAGGCATTGCAAGCCAGCTGGCACCAGCACACACACCGTCACGCCCAACATGTCACTGACACACCTCTCTTTCTCTCTCTCTCTCTGTATTTCTTTATTTACACCATTCTTGCTTTATGATGCGGGGAGATGGAAGCACCTTAGGCAACAGAATGATGCAACAAGACCTGCGGGATGTGGAGTGTGACAGGACATTCCTCACAGGGAAGCTGTCACAAGACAACATCTGTCCTGACGCTCCACTAACCTGGCTTTCATTGTTCATCTACAGCATCAGGCGACTGTCATATCTATCTGTCTATCTATCTATCTATCTATCTGGCTATCGATTTATCCATTCATCTGTCTGTCTTTCTGTCCGTCCGTCTATGAATGTATCTGTCCATACTATATGATCTCTAAATTACATGGGTCAGGTTATGAATGTGCTACTCTGGGCCTACAATCATTAAGTTACATATGGTTTCCAAAATGTGTTTCTGTTTGTTTGAATATTTAAAATGTCACATAAAGACATTTGATTCTTAAGAGAATGTGTTTTATTTGTATTTATAACCACCAAACTCAAAAGTCAAAAATGAGAGGGATAAATTAACACAAAAGCAGAAACAAAAAAGAATAAAAAAGGAAGATTTTGATGAAAGTCCAAGAAAGAATATATATATATATATATATATATATATATACAGTATCTCAAGAAGTGAGTACACCCCTTACATTTTTGTAAATATTTTATTATATCTTTTCATGTGACAACACTGAAGAAATGACACTTTGCTACAATGTAAAGTAGCGAGTGTACAGCTTGTATAACAGTGTAAATTTGCTGTCCCCTCAAAATAACTCAACACATTGGAAGTTCAACATGGCACCTCATGGCAAAGAACTCTCTGAGGATCTGAAAAAAAGAATTGTTGCTCTACATAAAGATGGCGTAGGCTATAAGAAGCTTGCCAAGACCCTGAAACTGAGCTGCAGCACAGTGGCCAAGACCATACAGCGGTTTAACAGGACAGGTTCCACTCAGAACAGGCCTCGCCATGGTCGATCGACCAAAGAAGTTGAGTACACGTGTTCCGCGTCATATCCCGAGGTTGTGTTTGGGAAATAGACGTATGAGTGCTTCCAGCATTGCTGCAGAGGTTGAAGGGGTGGGGGGTCAGCCTGTCAGTGCTCAGACCATACGCCGCACACTGCATCAAATTGGTCTGCATGGCTGTCGTCCCAGAAGGAAGCCTCTTCTAAAGATGATGCACAAGAAAGCC
>NW_015539907.1:1636326-1653254 GCF_001515605.1 Sinocyclocheilus anshuiensis
TATACTGCTTATAAATCTTTGTCTTCCTTTACATCCAATTATTCTGAAATTTTGACTCTGAGTTTTTAGAGTTTTGGTTAAATTTTCTCAATCGGTAATTAAATTAAAAGTGTTGAGAAGAGTGCATTGAATGTATTGCTGCAGTTTTTTTTTTTTTTAAAGTTCAACACCACTTTGATTTATTTTATTTATTTTTTTACTTTTAAGGCAGAATTTAAACTTTTCAATTTTAGTGTTTTTTTAAGCAGTGCCCCACTGCAGTCTTGTGGGTGGCTGACCTCACTAAAACTGTGCCTACAGCGCATCATCTCCTTTAGAACAATTTTTTTTTTGATAAAGTGAATAGGCGACTTGCTGACTCCAGACCAGCATGCTGTCCACTCCAGTTAAGCTATATCGGTGGTGAGATACAGATGGTGAGATACTGTTTATTCTCTTTGCTTTCACTATAACAGCAGGTGTCCATACAGTGGTGTGCACACAAAAATATCTGTGACTCAACAAATATATATATATATATATATATATATGTATGTACACTCCTCTCTTTACCAGCTTCAGGTCTGATACCAAACAAAAAACTGTTCTCCTTGATAGGATGGCATCCAATTTAATGAACTCTTCAGCTCAGCTCGCGTATTCTCCTACATGCTTTGTTGTCGCTGTTTCTTTCAAATGTCAAGCTCGTCCTCTGTTCTTGTTTAGCTCGCCATGTCTCTTTTCCTGCTAAAACCTGCTCAGTGATCTAATTTATTAAATGTCATGTAGGAACTGCGCTGGCGCAGAATGAGTCCTGTCAGAAAAATGAGAGTCGCGCGGGCCTCAGACGCCACATCCCATCAACGTGTTCAAACTGGGCGAAATATTTTGAGCAACAGCATATGCTCCCTAGATTTTGTGGCATATATATCCTAAGCAGGCTTCCCCGTGTATTCACAATGCATCATTCATGAGAAAAATGTGGTAAAGGTTGATGGAGTTATATTACGTCAGTATATTACAGTCAGCTGGAAGTGTAATATGATATTGATTTTGATATCGATTGAATTAACTGGACGAGTTCATTAGTGTTTTACATTTGTATAAAATTCTTTTAGATGTAAAATAGAAAGCCCTCATCCGTGGTTGCCAGAACCTCACAGTAAAAATCAACGTTTCAAGGGTTATGGGAGGCTGTGCCTCTGTATTTGACATTTCACAACTATGTACTATACTATGTCATTAACTGATGTTAACTTACCAACGTACTGTAGGCTACTTGAACAATTAAAATCTGATTTGTTGAATATAGCAGATTGTATAATCTTAAATATAGGCTAATGATAACCGCCATAATTGTACAGGTGATTAAACAGAAGGCCACATTATGACTTGCGTTAATCAAAAACTAATTTTTTTTATATGAACCATAGCTAAAAATAGGCCCAGACACCACAGTATTATAAAACACCAACAGGCTTTCAAATGAAATAATCCAACAAACAACTAAGTCAAAAGATGTAACACCCTGATAAACGTAAATTATTGCAAAAATATAGCCTAATAAAATACGACGCGAAAGCTCTTGCAGGAAAGTCTTTACTATTTTCTACCAGGAATGTATTTTTACCATTTTAAACGGTTTCTAGAAACAAAACATAGTTTTCGGACTGTAAACGACATGTTATTTCTTGCTGAATGTTAATAAAATGTTGATGCAAATGTAGTAGGCTACATGGTGAAGTACGTCCATAACCTTTTTTTTTTTTTTTACAGTGAAATTACATTGATTGTCCATTAAATCTAATGTAGTTTTATTTACATTTCACAAGGTAACCAATTAACACCTATTTGCTGTAGCATAATTTTTCTATTAAAATTACTTTTTTTAATACAATAGTTCTCCCGGCTTAAAGCTGGCTTGTCCATTTGTAGAAGAATGTCTAATCATCACTGCTCTCGTGAAGTGTCCTTTTCTCAGCAATAGGTGTCCGATAGAGAGCAAAAACAACTTTGTGAACTTCTTCCTCCCGGTGTTCGTGAAAACAACCTCCGCTGAGTTTCCTCGCGCTCACAATCCATTCATCTTGAGTAACATTTTAACATGGCACGGAAGAACAAATCGCGTCCTTGTGTCCGGTAGAACGATGACAAAATAACGCGCCCCCATTTTCCGAGGATCGGGGTGTCATCCCCTTCTGTCTGCTGAATAGGGTCTACCTGTAAGATACTTCTTTTGAGGGGTGGGACCCCACCGGCGCTGTCACGAGAAGAGGCGGTCCGTGCACTGGCTTGGAAAAGGATTGGAAAAGTAAAGACCGTCTCCTGCGCTGATTGGGGGCCCGGAGGGGAGAGCGAGGAGGGCGGGAGGACTGCGTTCACGAGCCTTTTGTGTTTCACTTCTAATATCTCACATATCAATAATTGAGCGCGCGAGCAGACGGACCCCACGCGCTATGTATTCTACTGCGCGCGAGCTCGGTAAGGGCCTTGATCCGCTTTCAGTCGGCTCTTCCACTACGGACTGAGACGGGAACGAGGGGAAAAACTGTTGTAGTTTTGACTTGAACTGTTTGGAAGGACTTGGTTTTACAGTGAGGACAGGTTTGGAGTGGTTTTGGTTTGGGATTTGAGCGCGCTGCGTCTTTGCGAGAAGACTGCTGTTAGGAGCTGAGTGAAGTTGGCATGATGTTGACGTTGGTGCTAGGCGCAGTGTGGTTAGTGTGCCATGCATACGCACAGAACGAGACAGAACCCATCGTACTGGAGGGGAAATGCTTGGTCGTGTGCGACTCAAATCCCACCTCGGATCCCACTGGGACGGCTCTTGGGATATCGGTGCGCTCGGGAAGCGCCAAAGTGGCTTTTTCCGTAGTGAGGAACACGAACCACGACACACACACACACACAGTGATCTGAAATGCTCCATAAATAATCCAGCAACACACACAGTATATATGGATCTCTGAATTGTTTGGAAGTGAAACTGCATGCTTTGGGTGTACATATATTTTAGCTATTTTATTGCAAAACCTCTGGTCATATCCCTATAGTCAATTTTATATTGTGTCACAGAGTAATGTACTTAAATCCTCAAAGGACAAGTCCATCTGACAACATTGGAGTCTGATGGGCAAAAGTTTTTTAAAATTCTGGTCTGGTTTAGGTGTCGAAATCAAGGAATGACATTGTCTATTTAAAATTCTAGTCAGTTGTTTTCATTATAAGTTAATTGTATCATAAAACTCACAAACATGATTTAGTTAATGCATATTATGTAAGCTTTGAGGATACTGACACAGACTGAGGAGTCTGGCACAATGCGATTCAAATTGTCACAGAAAGTTCTTCTCATGCAAAGCTTGAAGCAACACTTTTCAACAGACAAAGCAGCAGACAGCCATGCATTTGAATATTGATTGCAGATATACTGCCCATATTTTGTGGAGCACAATTCTCTTTGAACTCGCAGATGTGACAGACGGTAATTAAGAAAATTACTCTCTGACCTAAAATAATGACCCTTTGAATAGATATGACAAAGGAGAAGGAAAACATTTTGTCGTCGCTCGTGTCCAACCATTATGTATGACTGAGACAGGCAAAGGGACTGAGAGAGAGAGAGAGAGAGAGAGAGAGAAAGAGGGGGGTTGTCCTCCATCACTCCACTGCGTCATTTGGACAGGAAGTTGTCTGTTGGTTCTGTTAAATGCAGCATTAAATTGTGTGTTGAGATCCGTTCGCATTATCTCACATCTCATGTTTGGGTTCTTCCATACAATGGTCCATTTATATGTTTTACATGTACTTGAAGAATGAGGATAGAATTAGAATTACAGGGCCTTAAAGCTGGAGGTTTGTTTTTTGAAAGGTGAAAGGCAGCCGAAAAAAATGGTATTGAGTGCATGATGATTTTCTCACTTGTGATTCTGCGAACAAATGCATTGAGTCATGATGAGGGTTTGTTAGTGGTGAGCCTTTTGTGGCTTTTTATCTCTGTGTAAGAGTGGTTTCTCATTGTGTAACAGTGTTTTTGCATATTGATAATGATAGCATCTGATTTCGTCTATCTGATGGTCATGCACAACATTCAAAGGTGCCTTTCCAATAATCGCAAGCTCATTCCTCACCGAGAGATCTTTTGCCGTATCAAATGTCATTTTCGCTCTTCTTCTGGCTCAGTCTGAAGATGGCTGGTGTAGGAAAACAGACACAAATAAAGCAATGTGCCATTTTCATTTCCCCTGGCAAAAGCCCATAAATGCTTTGATCAACTTTTATGATTTCACGGGGAGCTGCCTACTGTATTATCAAGGGGCTTGTCAGCGTGCAAAAGAAAAAGAACAAACATATATAGATTATGCATATTATTGTTAGTTAGGAGATTAAAACAGGCTTTGATTTATACTAATAACATTGCCCCATTGGGGTTTTGTATGCGTGTTTTATTCAGCCGAGCAATACATGCTTAGTTATTTATATACTCTATTTTTCAAGAAAATTCACTTTTCAGTTTCTTAAAGCAAAATTAGACAGACAAAAGAAAGTACGAGCGTATGTCCTTTTGCACCAATGGGATTCGACCAGCTAATCTATATGCTTCCATGTTCCAGGTGAGCCTAATGCACAACGGCTGGCCAGTGATCTCGGCCTTCGCCGGGGATCAGGACGTCACACGCGAAGCGGCCAGTAACGGCGTTCTGATTCAAATGGAGAAAGGTGACCGTGCCTACCTCAAGCTGGAGCGAGGCAACCTGATGGGCGGCTGGAAGTACTCCACCTTCTCCGGCTTCCTGGTCTTCCCTCTGTAGAGGAGGGGCACGTCACGGAGGGACTATTGCCCTTTAGCTCACCGGCTTGTGGGAGATAGAAGGGATAAGAGGGCGATAAGAGATAGAATGATAGCGAGATTGTAAAGAAAACATATAGGAAGAGAAAATTTAGTGTGGCAGGCTCTCAGTCGCACTCACTTTGCTCTGCTGCTTGACTTCAGCTCTGAACAGCCAAAACTTTTTTTTTATTATCCTTATGATAATTGAAATAATATGGAAAGAAAGCATACCGAGGACCGTAGCCCTTCCCACCCCCCTCTTACTCATCCCATCACAATCAACCCTCAAATGTCTTCATCTGCTTTGAGGATTGCCCTTCAATAGTCCAGACCCCCATTTCACACTGGTCACATCTTTGTATATTCTATTCATACGTACATACTGTGTGTCTTAAATGCCATTGTCATTCCTCTCAGTCCAGTCGCCCCTTCTTTTCTGGCTTCCTTCAGCTCACCCTTTCTTGTCTCTGAGAGGGCGTCTTTGCTCTGTCATGACTGAAGGATCTCTGAATCCCCACGAAAAGACTGCATACTGGATATATACATATATAAATACGTAAAAAAGTTTCTATATGATTATGATATACTCAACGCCTAACTGAATCTGGTCGACTCTGTATTTCTGTATTTCAGTGTTAATACTTAGTGATTGTGTGTGGATTTTCAGGCTGCTGTCCAACTACCAATGCTTCTTGTTTTTGTTTCAGTCAAAAATGTGGCTAAGATGAAACTATATCAGAAATACTATAAAGTACAAAGTTTTATTATCATTGATTGTAAGATATATGTGAATATTTAGCAGACAAAATCCTCCCTTTTAATCAATTAACCATTGTTTCTTTTTCTTTGATTCAATAAAAATTAAATGGTACTTTTTATTTTTCTTAATCTGATTCTGTGCTTTTGAAATTTTAAGATTGTCGCCTACAGGTTTTAGAGAGCTACAAACACAAATCATTTCACTAAAATGACTCCTGACAAAGCTCTATGTGTGTGTCTGTGCGTGCCACAGAGACACAGTGACACTCTCAGTGTGTCTCATTGTGCTCTCTCATGATGTAGATATGCTTGGCTGGTCTCTCTCTCCCTGTCTCTGTCTCTCTCTCTCTACCGGGTGATTGGGGCCTCTCTCTGCTGCACTCAAGGCTCTAATGAGCTCCTGGGGGGAAATTAGCGCTTGCATAATAAGCAAACCCCACTGTTTACACAAAAATCATGTTGCATGTACATCTTTCCTACTCTTTCTTTCATTTTTACTTTTGCTTTGTCATTTGCGGCATTTCATACCATGAAAGGGATTTTTAATCCATGTGATTCTTGGCTTCATTTGATGACAGTCTCCATCATCCCATATTTATTTTAGCTGTACCATGCACAAGGGCTGTAACCAAACTAAAAATACTTGTAATTGGACAGAAAGGTTGAAATCGAGTCATATTTGTATTTGCATAATAACAAACACAAAAATGGAACCAGAGATGAACCCTCACCCTATCCTTCCAACATAGCAGCAGGAGCTCAGCATTCTGAGAGGCAACGCTCACCTCAGCACATTATACCGCTATCTCTTCGCAATGCGAAAAAATTATGCGTTTGAGGGCCCTCTCAAGAAAACTTGATGCTTCGGTGCTCACCATTCTGAGGATATGAAGAGGGTGAATAGGCAAGTGTTGAGCTGTGAAATGTTAACACAGCACCATAAGAGCCGTAGTGTCCCTGCTGGCCTGCGCCCATGACAGTACAGGCAGGGGCGGTTCTGGGGGGGGAGGCAGTGCCCCCCTGCCAACAAGCTTGGCCCCCCCCCCCTAAATTTGGAATCATATCACACCAAACAATTTTGGGTGAAATGCGCAGTTTGTCCTGTAAACTATGCATATATAAAAAAAACCCACCAGCAGCTAAATTCAAATCTGCGTTCGCTGGCTGGCACAGAGCCAGAGACACGCACGTTTTTAAAGCACTGCGCATTATAACCAATCCCATACTATTATGTTGAGTTTATGAATACAACGACCAATCAGAGGCGTTCAGACGAGTCACCGCTGAAACACGCTGTTTCGTCACTGCGCGCGCTGGCTGACTGAAATCTCTGGCTAATGATCTCATCAGAAACAACAAAGTGAAGATGTACGAATGTAAGTAAGATATTAATTTTACAGTGTAAACAGCTTTAGAAATTATTATGGGAGTTTTTGAGAGTGCTTGAATTCGCTGGACTGAAGTGAAAATGTTCTTTGATAGTGTAAACGTTCTTTGCTCTCTTTTTGTACAATGAAAGTGTTATAGGCTAATTAGTAACTTACAATGTTTTTATTAACTTCACAATAAATGCAAAGTCAGTCGTATTAAATATATTTAATAGTATGACACTATATCTGGTACTTAAGTAAAAAGACGAATTTTTATGTAAAGTTAATAGATTAATACTATTAGGCTACTTTACTTCAGTAGAGACATAAGCCTATTTCTGTTTGTGGCTGCTGTGTGTCATATGACATATTTTAGTTGACATTGTTATAGATTACATCTAGATTGCAGCGATACATGACATGGTGAAAAATTACTGAATGAATAATAGGCTACTTAAAGTAGTTTAAGATGAATTTTTAAAATTGTGACCCCTAAAAGCACAAGTGGCCCCTGTCTGGCCCCCCCAGTTACTGTGGTCTAGAACTGCCCCTGAGTACAGGCCCGTTTAAAACCACTCATTAGTGTCTGCACGCTTATCATTTGTCTGAGCGGAACTATGGAATGAGAGCTGAGGGACATGTGGGAAATGAAGAGGAAAAGGGTGTGAGAAAAAGAAAAAATGAACTTGAGTGGTAATTATAGCATGTTGATGTTTAAGTGCAATACATATTTTCAATTTGTGTAGTTATGATTCAAGATCAGTCTTTACCATTTGTTTGAATATTGCATTATATGTTAAACAGAGGCTACACAGTTTCCAAACCCTGCAAAACTTGACATAAAATTATAGTAAAAAAATAGAACAGTATAAAAGGAAATCTATGAGAAAAGGTGTTTGATGTTTATTTGAAACATCAGGCTTTTATAGCCCGTATAGTATTAAATAGTAAGAATATGGAGCTCACACACAAGAAGAAAAAAAAACGAAATCATAATTTTTTTCAGAGGCCCAAAACTAAGAAAAATATACCGTTATGTGCAGTAGTTATTTATATGACCAAAAATTTAATTTAATGAGATTTTTATAACACTATAACAGACTATACTTATATAAATTGCATATAAATATAATTTGTCACTCAGTATGTAATATTATGATTAAAGCTCTGTTCTGTTTTCATTGTAGGGGGCAAAACATAAAATGCAATGCTGACTGAGAGATACACAGATCAATCTTCCAAAAAAGCCTGTTGTAACATATTTGATAACTACTGTACATACTTTTTGTCTCTTAAAAATATAATAGATAATCAAGTTGTATCAAAGATTATAAACTACAGTAGGTGTTATAGGGTTAAGACTCACTGTCAGTGCATAAACTTGTAAGGTGTAAGTCAGGTGCACTACATGTTGAACTCATATGACTGACCAACATTTATTAGACTCTTAAATCAGCCATAAAATAAAAGTCATCAGATAAAATATTAAGTCATTCATCTGGATTTATGTCGGCGTGTGGGCGCTGTGTTATGGAGTGGGTCGCGCGAGACGCGCCAAATGCTCCCTACTGTGGCACGTGCCAGGTGCTATTGGCCTCTCCGGGCGCGAGCCTGGTCCGTTGACTAGAGGGAGGCGGCGCGTCATCCATCTCTCCTGCTCTGACTAGATTCCCAGAGACCTCGGCCGTCGCTCATTACTGCGACGCTAGAGCGACCCATAACGACGAAAAACAGCCATATGGTGTCACTCCTGGAAGTGAGTTCCTGTTTAAGATTGATAGAGAGGGAGACTGAGGTGATTACATGAAGGGAGAAAAAATAAGGTGGATTTTTGTTAAAGTGCGAGGGTGACTGGAAGAAAAACATCAAACTGAACCATTGTGCGGCTTAACGATGGCTAAGGTTTCATGTACACAAATAGTCAGATTAAGCAAGGAATTGGGTTGGATTAATATGTTTACGACGAATGCTTAAAGCTCCTTTTAAACCCGTTTAAACGCTGTTGCATTAACCTTACTTAAATTATTCGATCAGAAACGTGATTGTTTTGACCGCCATTTTGTTTAGGCCTATATTTTTTTGTACCAAGCAACACACAATTTTTATTTGCCTTTTGATTTGAAGCTCATTTATACCTCAGGATAGAAGTGTGGCTTTATTTCTCACAATTTTTTCTTTAGTTCTTATTTTAAAGTTTTATGTAAATTTTTCTTCTGTTTCACCATGTTTTGAGCTGAGTCAAAGTGGGAAAAATGCTTTTAAAATTATAAGTCCGGCAAGAAGAAAAGCTTGCACACATAATCATAGAAAAATTTCTTACGAAATGGTTTTATTCAAATAATATCAAATGTTATTGCAATGCAGAAATAGCTTTGGAAGCTTTGTCAAATGTTACCATGCATATTAATGCATATTTGCATGTTAAAGTCCATTTCATTAGATGCTACAGTAAATACTGAATCGAAGATGTTTTGTCTTTGCACTGAGCAAGGTTTTTTTTTTTTCACTTGTTTGGCCTCTGAATAAAACCATTTTGTTATATTTTCTACAATGTGGTGTGTGATCCTCTCCTCTTATTGGACTTTATCATTTTTCGAGATTGGAGTTTATTTTCGTTTACAATGGAGTTTATTTTCATTTACAAACTTATTCAGTAGCCTATTTGGCCCCAAGGTTTCATGGCCTTTTCGCCTGTCTTTTATTAAAAAAAAATTGTCTACATTCCTATAGTGTGATTAAAACAACAGTACTGTACTTACAGTATGAGCATGCATTATGTTTCACTTAATTGCAGTATTGCTTTAAAGGGGTGGATCATTGCGATTTCGGTTTTTTAACATTAGTTAGTGTCTAATGTTGCTGTTTGAGCATAAACAATATCTGCAAAGTCACAAAGCTGAAAGTTCAATGCAAACTGAGATATAGTCTTTTGAAATTCTGGCGGTTTAATGCCTACAAAAACGGCTGGTAGGGACTACAACAAGTTACTTCCCGGGTTCGTGACATCACAAACCCAGATAAACCACGCCCTCGGGAAAAGGCAGCAAAATGCTGCTAGAGAAAATGCTGTGCTGCTTTAGAGAAGAGGAAGAGAAAACGCTCAAGTAACCTCGGTTCCCTGAGAGCGGGAACGAGACATCACGGAGATATTTCTCCGTTATGGGGAACCCCTTCCCCTTCCAACCTTTCCTGAAGTCCTATTGGCTCCCGCCAGTTCAAATGACTGGCCAATTGACGCGAAGTATGCAAATCGCATGCAAATACTGACGAGCTCGAGAGGCAGTATAAAATGCGGTGCACGCGACAATTACGTCAGAATCTGATACTGAACGCAGCTTAGCTGATCGAGCAACGAACACGGCTACCACCGTGATGTCTCGTTCCCGCTCTCAGGGAACCGAGGTTACAACAGTAACCGGAGCGTTCCCTCTCGAGCTTTCACGAGACATCACGGAGATATTTCTCCGTTATGGGAACGATATTCAATCCCGCCGTGAGAGAGGCTACGAGCAGCCTGTACAAGTTACACACTCAGCGAAGATAGAACACACACAATTCCCAACCAATAGCGACGCTTGTTAGGCGGGCTCGCAGCTGATAGGTGGAGATAAGCCAATGAGCGTCTAATGCCCAGGCATACGAAATTTGCATATCTGGTCATTAATAACGTTGGCTGCGCTGAGAACAGGGCAGAAGCAACAACATTACTGTCAGGGGCTGCACAGAGATAACGGTGTTAAACAGCATAACACATAACATGATAATCGAGGCAGCAACACACGAATAGAGGTAGCATAAACGTGAATCAGTCACTAACCGACAGCACTCGGGAGGCTAAGGACTGAACGTCCAGCTTGTAAAACCTGGCGAAGGTATTCTGGGAAGACCAGCCGGCTGCAAAGCATATATCTTGAATAGACATACCTCTCGACCACGCCCAGGAGGAGGCGATAGCTCTTGTTGAGTGGGCCCTAATGTGAAAGGGGCATTCCAAACTTTGGCTCGTATAAGCAGCCGTGATAGCGTCCACAATCCAGTGGGAAAGTCTCTGTTTTGACACGGCCCGGCCCTTCGCACAACCACCGTAGCACATGAAAAGCTGGTCGGATTGCCGAAAGCTGGCCGAAAGGTCAATGTAAATCCTCAAAGCCCTGACGGGGCACACCGAAGTCTGAGCATCCGCATCACGCGAGGTCGGTGACTCAGAAGACAGGGCAGACAGCGAAACAGTCTGCGCTCTGAAGGGGGTAGATAATGATTTAGGCACGTAGCCCGGCCTCGGCCGGAGAGTGACGCTGCAGTCACCGGGTCCGAAGCGAATACAGTCACTGTCCACAGAAAACGCATGTAAATCCCCTATGCGCTTAGCCGAAGCGAGGGCAAGAAGATGAATTGAAGGGTATACCCACGCTCTATCACACCGAGTAGCCAATGCGAGATTCCCTGAATAACTTCCCACACGCTCAGGAACTGACATAGCGGCTTTAGCGTTGGTCGTTGGATGCGCCGGCGAGTGTGTGGGCGGCGGCTCTGCACTGCTCTGAGGTGGGGCGAGCGGCACCGCATTGACTGGGTGAGGAGGAAATAGCTCTTTTTGTGAGAATGTATGCATTTTTATTGAATGAACATCCAACACAAACATCTGTAAACATTAACTTGTGGCGCTTGGCAGCCGGGCCGCTCCTGACGGTCTGAAGAGAGGAGGAGAGTGCACCTCCTCTCTTCAAACCGTCAGGACGACTGCTTAGCTGTCTCCTCTGCTGGCTGTGGCATTTCCTCCTGGGACCCCCGATTTGCATACTTCGCGTCAATTGGCCAGTCATTTGGACTGGCGGCAGCCAATAGGACTTCAGGAAAGGTTGGAAGGGGAAGGGGTTCCCCATAACGGAGAAATATCTCCGTGATGTCTCGTGAAAGCTCGAGAGGGAACTAGGGGTGCACGTAAAAATCTATTCATATATGGCTACGAGAAGCGTTAAACAGCGTGCAGTTGCCGTACTCTATTAAAGCTTTAATCAGGATAAAACCGTATATTAAAAGCTAACATAAGCAGTAGCATTTACAAATAACAGCGTATCTAAAAGTATGAGACAACAACAAACAAAAAACATAGGCCTACCATTAAAAGCCATGCTTACACAGTTCTGCACAATCCTCTTCAATAATATCCTCTGCTTCTCAATTGGGCTCAAACCGATAAGCGATATTAATGACGCCGTTGTTTACAATACAACCGGAGCACATGCCGCTGAGGTGAGGGGCCGGACGTATAGATGCACACTAGAGGCGGTTTAGCCAATCACAACACACTGGGCTAGCTAACCAATCAGAGCCATCGCCTATTTCTGAGGGAGGGGCTTCATAAAAGAAGGAAATGATCAGCGTGTTTAGAAGAGAAGGGACAGAGTGGTGTGGAATAAAGGTAAATTATGTGAAAAATAATGCGTTTTTTAAAAAACGAAGCACTAACACATGTTAGACTGCACCCCATAAACACAATCAAGCCTAGAAAAAAAACAGTGAACCACCCCTTTCATCACTTGTAAACGTAAGCAGACACTGGAGGCTGTATAATAATTCTGTGAAATGTACTTTTGTAGAAAAAAATTCAGATAACTCAAAAGATAAGTGAAAGCTTTGATAACTGAATAAATGGGTTGAGTGTAATCTTTATCTTTCTTCTCTGTCAGACACCAAATTACTCTTTACTGGCTCTTGGCAAAGGACAACGTCTTTCTGTCCCAATGTTTGTCAACCTCGCCAATTTCAAAATCTAGCTCCTAAAACCATGGCCAGTGACAAGCAATTAGAGGACGGCTCAGTGGTAGTTATTTCCTTAAACGCTAAGGCAAAAAGAGAGGTGAGAGAGAGCAGCAATTAAAAGGGAAAGCGGTGAGACACTGCAGATTGAATTTTAATTGCCATATGAGGAACCATATTAGGAATATTTACTTTAACTGATGTTTACTTTAACTGTGATGCTCGAACAGGAGTAGAGTAATTATAACGGCCTCTGAAATTAAATGAACCGCCTGCTGAATTTAATTTGTGCTTTAGAAGCAAGTGACAGAGATGTTGACATCATTTTATCTGCTTTATCGGGGTTATGCGCTCACGTCACACCAACGCTTATAATTACGCAGCATCATCAACATCTGCTGCAGGTGGCTCGGTTTATGAGAGCTTGATGCTGTTTAGGGTTTTGCTTTTAATTTGATGTTACTGTGTTATTTATCCAGAGAAGTGTTTGAGTATTTCAGACCAATAATGTGTTTGGTAAAAAAAAAAAAAAGGCTTATATCCAATAACAGATAGAGACTGTGAACTGTAAATGTACCTTCCTCATGTGGTGGTAAATCATGAGTATAGCTCTACAAGCGATAAAACGTTATTTAAAAGAGATATTTTAGCTTTTTGAAGTGTTCGCTAAATCACCTTATAGTTTAATCTCAACTCTACATCTTGACATTTGGTAAATTATGCATTTCAGGATTTTCAGTTTCTCCGTGCTTTATTTCACTTGCGTGAAAGATTGAAAGTGTTTGGTTGTAGTTGAGTCTATTACTTTTTCTATAGACTGCCTTGACCCCATGAAATCAAATTAGGCCTAGGTTTTGCGGTTTTTAGTCAATTCATTTTTAGGTTAGTGTACTCCTAAATATTGATTCAATTCACTTGATCAGATAAGCACATTTTAAATATGCCATGTTTTTCTTGTGGGAAAACAGATCAAATATATAGTGATGGCTTGTTCTGAACAACATTTGTCTGATCAAATATTCTCTAGAATGACAGTGTCCCAGCCCCTTATACCACCCTGCCACCAACTAGCAAGTAGGAAGTCATGGTTCATAACTGTGACTACACTGTAAAAGTTTTATTTCAGTGGTAAGAGAAAATTATGTAATTCTACAGTAAAATACTCTTAAATGTACAGATTTGGATGAACAAACTTACCATCATCATATAATTTATAGTGGAAAACCACAAACTGCATTCCCACAGTTGCCTGCGTGACACTTTACATTTGATAGTATTTTGTTTAAAATATTTATTTTTCTTGATTTTATCAATTTTGTACATTTGACTTTTATTTTGCATAATTTGTTGAATTAATTTTCATTTCATTTCATTTCACCATGTTTTGTATTTTTGTGTATTATAATATGCACATTTTATATATTACTACCTCAACTTATGGAAAGGCTGTTTGTGATGAACTCTTAATTAATTATTTTGTCCCTTTTACCTGTATTATTATTGTGATTATCAGTATTACACAGGTAGGAAAGAGATTGTATGCCTTTAGATGGATAATTAACATTATATTGGTTAATGAAATATAGGCTACATTTTTTCCCCGTAAATTTAAGTTCAGTCTCTTAAAACATAAAATTAATATATTTTTACAGTAAAGTTTTGGCAACCACAGCAACCGTTTTTTTACTATAAATTTCACAGGTAAATTTTTTACAATCTAAAGCATAATAGTTAATAATTAAAACACATTGGCTAGGGTGACTATATTTTAGTTTTCCAAAAAGAGGACAGTGTGTGTAGGAGGAGGGGGCTTCGTGGGTGGGGGTTTCGCCTAAAAGTATACGTAGCAAGGTTTTTGTGTGTGTGTATGTGTGTATGTTTGCTTGTTTTGTTTTTATAAATAGAAAACAAGTAGGTAGAATAGAAAAAGAATAGGGCATGCTAGTGTTAGAGGGTAATTTTTAAATAAAAATAAAATAAGTCTATAGAACAGAAAAAGAATAGAGAATGCTAGTGTTAAAGGCTCTTTTTTTCTTTTTAAATAAAACAGAATAGAAATAGAATAGAGAGTGCAAATGTTAGAGGGTCAAATTTTTAAAATAAAAAAACAAGCAGATAAAATTAGAATTAGCATTATAATAGAGAGTGCTAGCGTTAGAGGGACAAATGAAGATGAAAGAGATGTGTTTTCAGCTGTTTCTTGAAAATGATTAAGGACTCGGCTGCTTGGATCAAGTTGGGCAGGTCATTCCACCAGGAGGGAACAGTTAATGTAAAAGTCCATGAAAGTTTTATCATAGAATGCAAAATGTTTCAATACAAGCATTTCAGTCAAATGTAATTTATGCAATGCGGACTTGGCAACCCTGCATCCAAGAAGAGCTGCCAGAGTCAGATTTGACTGATCTCAGGTCGAGAATAAGGAGAGATGACTGACAAGATGCTGGAGTATTTGCTGCTCAGCAGATCTTGAGCTCATTGACAAATATCTGATTTTGTAAGATGTGCTCCCTTTAACACAGAGTGCGTGTGTTCGCGAAAGTGAACAAGAACAGTGTCATTCAAAAGGGATTTAAATACTCTGCATACTGAGAGCGGCTCCCTGATGCACCAAAATTATATACAATATTAGAATATTTAAAGGAGTGAACACGAAAATCGCGGGAGCGAAACACGTTGCGGGAGCAGGTGGCAATGGTCAGAGATTCAGCGGGAGAGAGATAAAGTAAACAGCCAAATCCCGGACATTTTGGGCGATTAAGTAATCCCGGCCGGACGCATTTTTTTAGGTCCAAAAAGAGGACATGTCCGGGGAAAAGAGGACGTATGGTCACCCTAACATTGGCTATTTTTTAATTTAGTATGTTCCACCCTAACTTCCAATGCAGGAAAACTGTGCTCGTCAGGTGATTTCATGCATGGGGATTATTTTTAAAGGTTACATATTTAAACAAATGTCTGAGAATAACATATTGTGGAATAAATGAATACCAAGGTAAATTCAGTGTGAACTAAAGAACTTGTCGTATTTGTTGTCAATAAGTACTAGCTTGGTTCTGCACAGACTAGCAAGATGATGACCGTATGACCTTCACAATACCCTTTGTATAATTAATTATCAGGCAACTTAATTTTTAAATATTTTTTGCTCTGTTTTTATTGGCATGAATGATCAAAGGCAATTAAGTCATAAAATATAAGCACATTTTCTGGGTTGGACGCATTTGAAACATTTTGTGAAGAATTATGTGGTTAATGGCTTGAAGTGAATTTGGGGATTTATTGTTTCTCTAAATTTCTCCATGGGGAAATAAGATTGGGAACTGCAGGGATATTGATGATAATGTCAAATGACTGAACACTAAACACTTTAAATATTTAAAATGTTAGGAACTGATGTTTCAGCAGATTGTGTCACCTTTTAAAGCCAGACAGTATGTCACTTCAAGTGTTAACCGCTCTCCACTGTCAGTCAGATGATCAGTTGGAGACCTGTCGTAGAAAATGTGCTTCGGTGGTCGTTTATGTCTTCAGTTATTTAGAAAATACATCCGTTTTGTCTAGGGTTGGGTACCGAACTCAGTACTTTTAAGGGTACCGACCGAATTGCCTTGGTACTACCGAGTACCGATTCACGTTAAATCAATCAGTGCCAAATTTCGGTACCTGAGAACGCATCTGGGCGCATACGCTACAGAGAGAGAAAGCGAGACCCTGTGACGTGATGTCACCCCTGCAACTCCTTCAAACAACACACAGGGCAAGCTGAAATGTGGTTACATTTCTAGGGCCATATGGTTTCTGCAAAAACGTGGACGGGATCGTGGAGTCCATTCATAAAAACATAATTTACTCTATAGCACGGAATGCCACGGAATTGGTAAATTTTGGACGAATAAATCAAAAGTAGCCACTGCCACTTAATTCGAATTGCGATATGAACTAGTGTCTGTGAATATTAAAATGCAAAAAGATGGTTTAAATACGAGTCCTGCATGTTCCTCTTGCCCCTGTATGTATGAATGGCGGAAATGCGGTTTTGTTTACTACACAAATACTGAAGCACGCGTGATGCTTGCGGTGATTTTCGGCCTCTGCGTCTCACTATATGACAGCATGAACACAAAAACTTAAAGGGGTCATATGATGCTTTTTTAAATATCATTATTTTGTGTATTTGGTGTAACAGAATATGTTGACATGCTTTAATGTTCAAAAAACACATTATT
>NW_015539907.1:1653345-1682705 GCF_001515605.1 Sinocyclocheilus anshuiensis
AGGTTCACGAAACGGTCGTCCATAAAATGCATTGCTGTTCTGTTGTAAGTAATCTTAAAGATTCCTAAATGCATCTACTTTCGGAAGGCCAAATAAAGTGCTTTTGCTTTCGCACTGAAACACACAGCGTCTCCCTGACATGGCTGCTTCAACACTAACTGCGGTTACTGAAACCACGCCTTCTTTCTTTGCGTGAACATTTGGGTGGCATTATGCTAATATTTCCACATAGTGAGGTAGATATGTGGGGGCGTGTTAGAACGAGCCGTTTTAGGGGGGAGTGGCAGAGTCTTAACTTTGATAAAGAATATCTCTTTGGATTTGAGACTTTAGTCTTTGCAACTTCAGGGATCTTATCTATGCACAATCAGCTTGTAACACTCCAAAGAGAAAGGAAAACTTGAAATCGCATCATATGACCCCTTTAATCTCCAGAGCTGCTGTGAGAGTCACTTCGCGAGAATTTTACCGTTTCATTTGAGAAAACTAGCATCATCATACTGTATACACACAGAAACTTCATGGAAACCTGTCAAAATAAAAGTACGATTTAACATGTAACAGAAATATATTACTCTTGTATTACTTTTGTACAGTATAATGTACATCTTTAAATATTCAATTTTCTATCAAATTTAAATAAAAAAATTAAATGATAAAAATAAATATTACAAGAAAATTAATCACTTAATTGTAGAAAAAAATAATACAATTATTAGCCTATTAAAAATGTTTTAAAGGAATATTCCTTTTTTCTTCCATGTATTAATTTCAACAGTAAACCTCAGTTTGTTTGCCAAAAAATAAAAGAGTTTAATTTTCATTTAATTTAAAATAAATGTTTAATGCCATTTGATTTTCAGAAAAATTAAAACAAGAATTTCTGGGGGGAAAAAAAAGAAAGAAAGAAAGAAAGAAAGAAAGAAAGAAAACGTTTCTAAGGCCCTATTGTTCAAAATGTTGAAATTGAGACTTTTGGACTTATTTTTTCACTGAAATAAATGTTTTTGTAATTATACAGAGAGTAAAGTACCGAAAAAAGGTACCGTTGGGTACCGGCACCGAGATTCAGGTACCGATACCGGTACCGTACCGGTTAAAATGTGAACGGTACCCAACCCTAGTTTTGTCTTGGTGCTGCATACGTTTGAACAGACAGCAATTTTAAATTGTCATGTTATGTTATCTCAGGAGGGATTCAGATTAAATTTTTTTTCAATAGACTTCAACTGACAATCTGAGTAATGTTCAGTGTCTCTCAGTATTTTATTTTTGCCTTCTACAACTTGTGGGCGAGAAGGCCTATTACGTTAATGGGGAACAATTGAATGTTAGTGTCACAAATTATCTCTGCGAATGATATCATTGTACAAAGTAATCCCCTTCCCATAAACAACATTGGCATGCTTAAACTGAGAGAGAAAGAGAGAGAGGTTTTAATCATGCTCATAATTAGTTTATGTGCGCTTCATTTAGCTACAGCGCGTTTATTCAAGTCCTGTTGTACTCACTTTAGCAGGTTAATGTGTTTTCTGTTTACAAACAAAAAATGCAATCATCTCTTTAATCAAATTAGGCACATTTTGAGTGCATACACCTAGCCTAACATCTACCACACTTAAGAAACAAAAGTGTGAGTTGAGCTGTTATCAAACAGCAGCATTTAACAAAATGTATCATCATTTGCTTTGTGCTGTGTTGTGAATTTTTCTAACTGTCTGTCTATAGATGTCAGAAGGAGTTGGTGAGAATAAGAAAGGGAGTGTGGATTCAGAGAGCACGATTTGGCTGAGTGGTGCCATAATTGGGAGGAATGACTTGGTTTTGACTGGAGCGAAAACACAAAGCACTGGAATATTACATTTATTTCCTGACGCGTTTCTAAGAGCTCTTTAGCAGCCCTTAAACTGTCACCAGGCTCAAGTTTGTCATTACTATAAAGGGCTGCAAATCTACAAGTCATCAAATATGGATGCAGGACCATGGAGGGAGGGAAATTTATGTGGAGAGAGGAGAATAATTGTATGACTGCCTAAGTATTTTAGATAAGTCCTAATTACACCACAGAAAGAAGCACAGAGGGGCGGATAAGATGAAAGTGGGGCTCGAACGTAATGTTGCTCGTTTCAAGAGGGTTACGATCTGACGCAGTCATTTGAAGTGAATTTAATTCTCTATTGCTTTAATTGCAGATGAACTGCATTCAAGCAAATTTTGTTATTCTGAATGCTCAATCTCAGTAGCATTTTGGCACCACGTTTTAACATGATGATTAGGGATGCAGTCATCAGATGACAGTGATTTTTTTTCTCCTTTATTAGGGTTATTATAGTTAACTAAAAACTAAGAACATAAAAATTATTTTCATTTCTTAAAATAAAATAAGGTGTGTGTGTATGCGTATATATATAGATAGATAGATAGATATTATCAGCTAGTTGCCAAGGCAACATTTCTCAGTTTAATTTAATTTGACTTGATGTACTAAAATAATTAAAACTAAAATAAAATAAATAACACTCTACACGTATTAAAAAAATTATAAAAATGACCACACACACACACACACACAAATACTAAAACTTTAACTAAGAATGAACTATAAATATAAAAACTATAATATAAAGTCTCACAATAACATTATAATAACACAATATTATTATTATTATTATTATTTATAATTTATTGTATCAAACAATTCTGGATTTATATTTGCCAATACAGGATATTTAATTGTACACTCATTTTGCCTATTCTTCCAGTTAGATTATCTTTGCTATCATCTACTGCTCACTTAAAGTTGATCGTGCATTGATTAAAATTCTGGTTAGTTCTTTTCGTGTTAAAATTCTAGTAAAAATTGAATTAAAGACTAAAATCGCTATTACTAAAATGTTATAGATTTTTTTTTTATTAATACAGTATTTATTGATTTTTATTATTGGTCATTTATAGTTATGTAGTCCATGCTTCTTTATTGACAATGAGTTAGGGCTGCACAATTAATCGAATTTCTAATCGCGATTACAATTATGGATGCCACAATTACGTAATCGTTCAAAGCGGCAATTAATCGTTCAAAGTCCACTTTTTTATTCTGCGTGCTTAAGATGCATTTTTTTCTTTCTACATGTTATCTTAAGGGTTTTTCCCATTATTTTAATTTGTTTTAGTATAACATTATAATACCATTCATATTTTTACTTTTTTATAATTTAAAGAAGAAACCAATCCGATGTATAGTTGACATTTGAGGCTTAATACTATAGAAAAGCACTAAAAGTTTTTCAGTTAGAGTGTTTTCAGCTTGTTTATTTTCATATAAAAATACAGCATGCAGTTGCATCAAACAATGGTATAAACATCATTCCATGTAAATTGTGATAATCGTAATTAATAATCGCAATTACAATTTCAAGGGAATGATCGACAATTATGATTTTTGTCAAAATCGTGCAGCCCTACAATGAGTGTTGTTTGTTTTATTGCCCCAACAAGACTTGTGTGTGGAGTGCCCAGTCAACACGTGAGATCATGCGATGATCACAGTGACATCACACGATCCTCATACTGTGATCCTCACGGTGTGAGTAATAGGTGAAATCATTGTGAGTTCACACGATCCTCATACTGTGATCCTCACGGTGTGAGTAATAGGTGAAATCATTGTGAGTTCACACGATCCTCATTGGAATGCATTACTTTTAAAAGAAAAAAAAAGTATAATCACTTATGGATTAGAGAGCTTATTTCTTTATCTCAAAAGTGCAGAACTGATAAAGAGAACGAAGGGTTTCTTTTGTGAAACAAGTAAACTTTGGTCCACACTCCAACACTGAAGGTGGCGATAATGCACCTTAACGCTGGTGCGACCTCACATTGTGACCACAGTATGAGCGCACAGTGAGTGTGCAGTGACCTCACATTGGGAGCATAGTATGAGCACACAGTGAGTGCGCTGTGTGGTTACACTTTTAGCTCACTGTGACACACACATTGTGACCACACCATGAGAATCGTGTGAGCTCATGGTGACATCATTGTGAGATCAAATTGTTGACTGGGTGACCATTTACCATTAAGAAATCTTAGAACCCTGCATGTGTTCTTCTTTAGCGGTGCTCAGTCCAAGCCTTAGATAACTGATTTCTTTTCCCCCCCTTCTGCCTGTGAACAGAGGGTCCCGGACATTAGCTGTCTAGCTGCGGTGACACCGACTTCTCCATTCTCACACGTGCCAGTACAATACATTCCATCTCTCACATACCTTGGTCCCCGCAGCCATTGAAGATGATGAAAACTTCTCTAGTGACATTTAGTAACCTTTTCCACCAAGAGACGGGGATGGAGATCTGAAAGACTGAGAGGGGGAGTGAGGGAGGGGCTGACATCTATACGTGGCATTCTTCTTTGTCACTTCGCCACATGTCCTCTCCTCCTTCCCTTTTTCTTTCAGCCCACCTCAGTCCCTGGCACTGGCCATTATAAGCTGTATTGTGCGGAAGCTCTGTCCACAGTAATAGCAGCTTGTGTTTGCGTGCCAGCATGACCATGAAAGCCGTTTAGAGAGGGGTAATGTCCTTAAATATGCCACAGAACATCAGGAACATCTCTCATAAGAGTCTGTTGACTAGTATGAAGAAAAAATTGCTAATAGTCTTGTCAAATAAGGCAGCCTGATGTTGTCCTGGGTCCTGTGATGAGGGGGGCCTATTAAGGTGGCACTGTTATACCCGTTCACTAGGATAAACTAAAGTTTTACTAGAGTTTACTAGTAAAGCCCATGAACTGGGATAAATGAGTGAGCAAATAAAACTTGTATTGTGTCATGTGTAGTCTGTAGCAGAGATGTAAAGTATTTGAGTAAATGTAACTTATTACTGTACTTGAGTATCTTTTTGGACACTCTGTAATGACACATTACATTTGTATGGCACCTAGCTTTTCCTGCTGCAGTTTATTTCTGTTACAAAAGACATGATATCTCCAAATACAGGGCACTGAAAGTTCTATATCTTGTGCATTTTACCCTTACCCGCCCAAACATGTCAACAACACTACTTTACGTGATTGCGGGTTCCTTAGAAAGTAGTTGTGAATCACAGGTGTTTTATACATGGGATGAGGACATGACTGCAGCCAGCAATGAAGCCGAAACCAGCACATCCAGTGCAAGAAAGCTTTGACTTTTTAATTTTACTTAAAATTATTTTTTTATCCATTACACTGAGGAGACCCTTTTGAGGGATATTGTTTTTTTGTTTTTTTTTTGCAATTTTGAGGTGTTCAGTTATATTTTGGTTTTAGAAAATTAATGTGATTGCTCTCACAAATCAACTCTTGTTTTTGTTGCAGGTTCTCTGTGCCTTGTCTTGGACTTTTATGTCACTTTTTATGTCTCCTGTGGTATTTGTAGCAATACAATTTTTATGTTATGTGTATGTAAAGTTTGTAGTCCGTTTGGTCATTGGTTCCTTGATTAGTCTCCCCAGGTGTGTCTTATCTTGTTAGGCTTTTTTTGCCCCCTGTGTATATATAGCACTAGTGTTTCTTTAGTTCCTTGTGAGTTGTTGAATGTAATGGTTGTGTGTTTGCCCATCATTTTGTTCTTTGTTCCCTGTGGTTTTTGGTTTTCCATTAAATACCTGTACATAGATCCTTGCCTCTGCCTGTTTTCCCCAGCTTCTTCACAACATTACAGTTTTTCACTGGCATGTCTCTTTGACTAGTGAATCAAATGTCTCTTTGACTAGTCACCCACACAAATAAGGACTTTTTAAACTCCGCTGCGCTCTGCTTCACGGAAACCTGGCTGAACGGAGCCATCCCGGACAACGCGTTACATCTACTTTGAGCCTATATTTACTATAAGTAAAATACTTAAGTACTGTTAAAATCAGATACTCTTAAGACTTTTACTCAAGTTGTTTTGGAATTGGTGACTTGTAACTTGTAGTGGAGTAATTTTCACTGTATATATCTGTACTTTTACTCAAGTATGGTTTATCTCTATGGTTTAGCTGTCGCTCTTTTTCACATGGGTAAATGCAGTAATTTTAACATTTACAGGCACTCAATGATTTCATGATTGTCCAAAATAGAAATGCTAGTATTTTCCGAGCGCCTCAGGAAAAAAAAGTTTGGGCAGAATTCCCTATTAATTGATTGTTTGATTGATTGATTGATAAACATTAGGTTCATGTGTTAATTCACATTTGAATCTCTTGCAAGCAGGAACTCATTTTGAAAAAAATTGGACCAGTCTTAACTTTTAAAAACAGATTTAACTTTGTATTTTCTATTTAAAAGAAAATATGGCTTCACCATAATAAAGCTCATTCATTTAGAAAAATTGGGGGGCAAAGGAGTTCTGTGACAAATTCCAGATGTTTAACCCTTTATGGTTAGTCATGAACATGAACATATTTGAGCATGGCACTGAGAAACAACATTAGAAACACAACAAATATCTTACAGTCTTGTTGGTGGAAGTAATACAACGTGCAAATAGTGGGTCAGGAACATAATTTGCAAAGTTTCAATGTTTTGCACTTGGGCGCTTTTATCCAAAGTGACTTCCACCAGCAAGGAACAGGGAATGAAAATGTTCTGGAAAGTGATTTTGTGCCTCTCAGAGATGGTACCACAAGGCGTTACTGCCCCACTGGAGGGGATGAATGATTTGTATGGGAATTAAATGACCAAAAGACAATGATTTTTGTCAAAAACAAATAACTGATTACCACCCATAAATGATGATGTTTAATATTTGTGCATATCCCCATGTGAAACAATGACCATCCAAATAGATATGCATTACTATAACCTGACTCAGTAAAATGTCACAAATGAGAGTATTACCCATTTTCAACCAATTTTCTCTTGGGATTCTCTTTCCTCAGGCTAGTGTGAGAGTGAGTGTCCTGTTTTCATTTATAATATATGGAAAAAGATTCTGTGCTCCTGGGACAGGAAGTGAGTAATGGCACGAAGGGCATCGGATTGAATACACAGAACCACAAACTCAAAGAGATGCTCCTCTGTGCCCTCTCACTGTCTGTCTCTTTCACTCAATCACACACACTTGCACACACACTGACTATTAGCAGATTAGTCAGCTGTTTTATCTCATAAAGGAACCCTATCGTGGCATGTCACAGAGAGGAGGAGAGCACAAACCTGAGCCATGGAGGGAAACGATTTCTCAGGCACTCAACAGCAGCTCTGCTTCCTCTGTCACACCGTCACTGTTCTCCCTCATTCTACCCTATATTTTTCCATGTCTCCTTCCACGGTGGTTTCAGAGCAAGGTGATAAGATTTCCCAGCTATTCTCCTACCATGTTGCCCTTTTCAGCAATATTGTGCAAGTAGCATGCATCTTAAGGTTCAAAGTCCCGTGATATTAGCTCTTGCAGACCTTTCAGCTCTAGCTCAGTGATTTGAATGTTATGTCCATGAATTGTATGGACATGTAAATCTGGTGTCTGTTGGTACCAGCAGGTGATGGAGTGCTGCAGCCTAATTAGAGAGGAAAGGACGATCTGGAGATTTTGCTGTTTTAGACTCTAGGTGTTCATTTGAAGTGCTATGTAAGTGTTTAAATTTTTTGCTCTTGTTGTGTGATATTAGGAGTAGCATATTTGGGCAATTGGTCACTCGAGATTACCGTTCATATCCATGTAAATCTGCTGAATCGTATGCCAAAAAGTATCATATTGAACTATTACTGTTGATTCAAAAGTAAAATAAAAATTAAAAATGGATTACAATTATTCTGTGTTTACTGAGAAAACCCTTAATTTAAGATAATTAAATAAAAATCATTGAAGAGTAGTAAATATTTGAAATAATGCCTTTATAGTCAATACAGTATGTTCTATGTACAGTATGTACAGTATGTCACTGACCTACACAGCAATCCATTTTGCTTTCAAACTTGTCAATCTGTCTAAAATAGAGTTGTCAGTCTGTCCAAAATGCTGTCCTCGTAGAGCGTATTTTTGTGTTCCATTCACTGATTTATATAAATGAATGGATTGCTCATTGTTCTAAACTGCCATCAGGCGGTGAAGCCACCGGAAGTGTTCGAACCACCATCTTACTATTCCCTACCGGCAGAGAGCACCATTGGCCGACAGCCAAAACACTGACCTAAAATCACCCGATTTTAAGCGTATCGGTCACACAGAATTAGTTTTTATGTTATGTGTATGTAAATTAATTTTTACTTCAGATGTTATCTGCAATGTTTACTGTGTTTTTGGGCAGGATAAGCGATATATTGAAATCGTTAAGGTGGGTGTGTCTGCTGCACACTGCTGACACAGGTAACTGATCCAACATAAAATATATTTCTTTATGCACGTACAGTATTTATGCAGGAATTGTTAAACATGAACATATATCTGGTATTAGTATCCGAAATTGATTTGAATATACAATGAATAATAAAATACAAGCCTCTGTTACTATATTGCTCTATGATGTAGCGTATTGTAATTCAAAGCTTACCATGCATAATCTTGGAAATAAAGCATCATGTCTTTAAGTCCGTACCATATGTAGTCACCATATGTTCTCTGAATACGCTGAGATGTGTTTATTTTTAATGTCCTGATTGAGCAACATCTATTTCAGACTCTCCAAGATCGCGCAAATATGATGTTTTACTAGCATTACCGCTTCCATGTAAAATGTTGTTAAATTAATAATTAATTTAACCAATGTTTAAATCATTGTCTTGCTTCAAAATGAATGCTGTTAACAACGTCATTGTTGAAACATTTGCAGTTAGCCTACTGTATGAATAAAACACTATAACAAAATTACATAAATGGTGAATAACTGTACAAGGCAAATTAAGGTATATGTATACGGTATATTCAGATTTCAGAATGAGCACTTGATATCAACTGTTATACATGTGTTGAGGATCTCGTCCGTCTGATATTCATGTTCATCTGATATTCGCTACTATAATGTATATGAATGCAACTTTTTAATAAGCAGGGGAAATTCCCGACATTAAACAAATAACCGTTTACATACTTAGGATGTTTTCATTGTAAGAATATACAGGGATACTTCAGATATAAAAATGCTGACTTGTTAGGTGATGTTTTCTCATTAAAATCGTACGATTTCCTACTAATTCAATAGAATGTTTAGGAATACTAGGGAATACAAATATGGCGGTGCGGTGGCTTCACTTTTATGACGTCATGAGCAATCCAGTTCTTTATTATAGATCAGTGGTTCCATCTCTTCTATTTAATTGTTGAACTATTTACATGTGTAACTTAATATTTTTGGCTGTTTCATTTAATCTGAGCCAGGTGGGGAACGATTAATCGCATTTAGTTTATTTTATTTCCTTTGCACAAGTTTGTGCACTCTCAGGGCTGGGTTGCGGCAGGAAGGGCATCCGGTGTAAAACATGTGCCAAATCGGCTGTGCGGATCACTCCGCTGTGGTGACCCCTGATAAAAGGGAGCAAGCCGAAGGAAAGAGAGAGAGTTTATTTTATTTCCTTTCAAATTAATCACATTAAATTGAAGTGTTAAATTGACAGCCCTGTATTTTAGCATGTAATGTAATTTGTTTTGTAGTGCCACATTTTGATGTAAATTCTAATAACGAATTAAAATGTAAAATAACTAAACAAAATAGAAGACTCTTAACCTTAGCTTAAAAAATCAAAATAAATAAATAACACTAGGAAATAAAATAAGGAAAAAGTCCTAGAAAGAAATTTACTCTCTATTTTGGGGAACATTTTCTAAATGTTTATTTTTAAATGATAATCAGTTTGGTTGCAGTTTACTTTAAAAGTGCAAGCCCACATATTTTTAAGGCTCACGGCTAGATCTACAGTGCAAAATATTAATATTTGTGCGAGTTGAGCTGAGAAACAGGGCAAAAGCTTTGCAATAGACGTAGCAACAGGTTCAGTAGGCTACAGTGCCTTTATTAGCTGAAATGTTGAATGTGAACTGAATTTCACTTGAACAGTGAGAACAAGAAGTTAGCTGAAGAGCACATTTACAATCTGAAAATGAAAAAGCTTCTTCTATACTTTAAAGCTTAGGCTTTTCTGTATGTTTCAGCTTACTTACAATGAAGAATCCTTTCTGTCACAGAAGGTTTGCCTAATACACACGATATTCCACAGTTAATTTGACTTTCTGTTTGTGTGCATGTATTTGGACTACCCTGTTCAGTGTGTGACTTTTTGCTTCGTATTTAGTGTAAGTTATGTCCTCATGGCAGAACGACACAAGCTGTTTCCCCTCTGTCTGAGTGTTTTGGCCATGCTTGAGCACTGCTGCTCTGCTTGTTTCTTTAATAATCATTTTTAATGAGCTCTTCCTTATGCTATTCCCCTCTGCAGGCAGCTCAATTAATGCCTTGTTCCATATCTCCACATCTCGAGTGCAGAGAGCCCCCCCACCCAATACATGCACCGATCCATGGCACAGACTTCCTGCCTTCCTCTCCTAGGGTCAGATAATATGCTGTTTTTTGAAATTATGCCCTATCTAATGCAAGCTCTCCAGGTAAAAGTGATGTGGTTTGTTTTTTAAAGGTGTGAGGAACATGCTGTTTAAGTGCAGGGAAAATGGGAATGAAAATGCCACCAGGTGGGTCACTGAGTTTGCAGTAAACAGTTCAAAAAGTGGATTTGAAATGCACTTGGAGTTGTCAGAGGACATTACACATTTTCTTTAGGACTATTAACTTTTCCACCCAGGACAAAAAAAAAAGATCTTTAAAGTTTTAAAAACCTTTAGTAAATACTTATTTTACTTTGAAATGTCATTTAGGGCCAGTTTTACTAAAACCGTGCAAACCGTCTTTTGGCATTTAAATAGTACTGTCAGGTTTTACTAAAGGCGCGCAGTGACGAATTAGCGCTGAAAAGGTGTGGAGATAGTTATTTTGCGCCTGACCTTATTGAATATGCATTTATAGGAGTTTCCCTTTCAGATGCAAAATGTATGGTAGGAGAGTGTTCAAATGAATCACGCAACGCGTTTTACTAATGTTTGCGCTCGTCAAATTACTGGCAAAAAAGCATGTCTTATTTTGCGCTTGAAATGGCTGCAATTATTGTTGCTAGGAGGAGGCACCGCAGAGAACAGAGAGAAGGGAGAGGATTTTTTTTCCACACGTAGTAATTTATTTTGAATTAATGCCAGAAGAACACATTATCCGAACATATCGTTTGCCAAGACATGTTATTTTTAAGTTGCTTCAGGAAATAAAAGAAGACTTGGAACCCTCAACTAGGGGTCACGCAATACCAGGTCTATCAAAACTTCTAGCAAACCTTAATTTTTTGTCCTCCGGTCCTTTTCAACGTACTGTGGCTTCTTTATTTTATTCTGTATTTGTAACAACGCTAATTTGCACTGTGCTTGGTATATTGCGTTGGTCAATATGTAAATGAGATGTTGCGTCTGTGTTCTTTAATTTGTGCATTGTTAGTGAATCACCCGCAGAAATTTCCCCTCCCTTCGGCGCTGTTTTGGAATTGCGTTCTTGCGCTAATTTGCCCTGTTTAGTAAAACTGGCCCTTAATTTGAAAAGTTGTACTTGTTCTGAGGTTTTGCAGTCAGATTTGAACAAAATCAGCATCTGTGCCCTTTCACATATTTTACATTTTTGGTAAATCATTGATATTAAAATAAAATTGTTCATTTTAAGACAATTCTCCTAGATCTACTTGCGAATGCTGTTTTGGCAACTTTAAGTACTAAGTTCATTGAAGGGGATTAGTTTTTTGTGTGTGTGGATTAAATGCATGCAAATAAAAGTGTTAGACTGTCTAATGAAGCCATTCTGATGGAACTGTCCTTGGAGTTTGAGACTCAGTAATGCCTGTTGCCATGGCATCCTTTACCTTCAATCTGTTTGCTTGCATTTCAATGTCAGCTCTATTGATTGGCGCTCTATTGTCTGGCCCTGAAGATGGAGGCTGTGCCGTTCTGAGAAAAGTATAGATGGATTAAGAGATCGTAGGCCCTGGGCACAAAAACTGTTGATTTTTTTTACTTTTACTTTTCTACTTTTCTTTTTATTGTGCCACGCAGTATGGGTTTGTGCCATTTTCAGTTTCTCTGTAGATAATGCTAACTAAATCAACATGCTTCTTTGACACACACAAATTTCCTTCAGTGCAAACTTATTGACAGGAATATCATTTAGTTTATTTAATAATAATAAAAGTATTATTTTATTTTAGCATAATGTAATCATGTGGTTGTCAGGGATTCATCACAGTCACTTCAGTCACCATCCAGGATAATTACCCGATCACAGTCACCTGAGTTCTGATCACCCGCACCTGCTGTCACCAATCAAGCCACACTACAAATACACACACAGCACAGTCACTCACTTTCCGGTCTACCGTTCACTCCTACGAACTTCTCTGGACTCTCTCTGCCAAATTCTCCTAGAACGAATTACCTGCTGTTCCTCCCGCGATCCTCCAACGACTCCTTGGAAACTGTTCCACGATCTCCAACGTAACCGGCATCCGATCCTCACCCAGGATAATTACCCGATCACAGTCACCTGAGTTCTGATCACCCGCACCTGCTGTCACGAATCAAGCCACACTACAAATACACACACAGCACAGTCACTCACTTTCCGGTCTACCGTTCACTCCTACGAACTTCTCTGGACTCTCTCTGCCAAATTCTCCTAGAACGAATTACCTGCTGTTCCTCCCGCGATCCTCCAACGACTCCTTGGAAACTGTTCCACGATCTCCAACGTAACCGGCATCCGATCCTCACCATCAGAACTCAGATAAGCACCCTGGAACCATTCACTGTGTTGACACTCACCTGCCTTGAACACACCTATTCCAGTCATCCCCTTACCCAGTCAATAAACCATCCTGATTTGCACTTACCTGTTGTGTCTGGCCTTGCTTTGTGACAGTGGTTGTATTCATGGTTTATTTAAATGTGAAATTCTGTATTTATTTGTCTATTCATTCTTTAATTTGCTAAAATTAAATATACTTACCGTTTTATTTGATGTCAGATTATAGCAGTTGGATAGTGTCACAATGCTGGTAGTAGATTCTTTCTCTCCAAGGCTGTGGTGTTTCTGTGTTCTGTGGTCATGAGTCAATACACTAACCGTTTTAGTGCACTGTCCTTTTCCCTGCAAATCTCTGATCACAATATCTCTCCACAGGCGTTCTCACTGAGTTCTTGAGATGAGAAACTCGGCAAAGGTTTGCTATAGTTTTTCCCTATGAAAGTTTTGCCAATCAATTTCTGAGTATATGCAGGCCTGACAGATCCTGCATCATTTCTCCATTTGACTGACAGCCCTTCTCATTTTCTCACGACGCTTGCAACCTGATCATGGATAGTGTGTGTGTGTGTGTGTGTGTGTGTGTGTGTTTGAGTATGCGTGTTCCTTTGTAGATATAAAAAAGAAAATCCAATCTTTGAACAGCATATTCCTGTCTGTCTTCGTTGGGCGCTTTCCTTTAAAGTCTATATATTGGGGGGGGGGTTGAGCTGTGATAGCTTGTCCTCTGTAAATCAGTTCTTATGTCAAGGGGCTGTCAATTTAATTCAATCTAAATATGTTTTCTTTTGTGGGCTGTCAGATGGGCGACGCTGCACAGAGCCCAACTCTTCTCCCCTTTTTTAAGACAGTAATGTAATGAGAGACACAGGGCAGATCTGTGGGTTTGCGTGTATCGTCAATGTTTTGGTTCACATGATTCCATCAAGACTATTGAAAATTACGGCTTAAAGCAATCTCTCTCACTCTCCTTCTTCCTCTGTCACTTCACCCCCATTCTCATCTCAAAGCACACTCACAAAACTAAATTAGTGCCACACACACAAGCATTGAGCAATGATTATTCCTAATGGAAGGCGATTTACCTTTGCAGGGGTGCTAACGTTTTTATAATTGACTTCTGATCAGCCGGATGCCGAGCAGCAGAGACAGATGTTGTGGCTCATTCTGGCTTGTCGCGGGGCTTGCCAACCATAATTTGGAACATTCCCTGCACCTGTGCCCTGTCCTCTCCAGTTACAGACATGTAAGTGTGTAATCCCAACCCAATGAAATCACCATTGTCACCAAACTGAAAACAAAAGGTGCTTGATGGTCAAGCAAGTCGTGAGCCATTCAGAAGTGAATTTTAAATTATAAACAAATTTTTAACCAGAAATGCAGACAGCTGTCACCACCGATAGCCTTGTGGGCAGCGTGCCGATATAAAGCGCCGTTGTGCTGCAGGCATCCCGAGGTTGAATCCCGGCTCGAGGACCTTCCCCGATCCCGCCCCCCTCTCTCTTTCCCACTTCGCTTCCTGTTTCATCTATGTCATATAACAATATAAAGACAAAAAATGCCAAAAATAAATCTAAAGAAAAGAAAAACAGACAGCCTTTGAATGCTGCTTTGAAAAATTCTGGATAGTTCACCCAAAAAAAAATAGAAAATTCTGCCACTATTTACTCACCCTCATATAATTTCTTTCTTCTGTGAAACATAAATGAAGACATTTTGAAAAATGTTTCAATGGACAGTGGATGCCAATAGTAACTAAAACTGTACCAACATTCAAAATACCTTTTGTGATCAGCAGAAAAATTAAGTCATACAGGTTTGAAATTACATAATTCCATCATCATTTACTCAGCCTTTTCATTTTTGGATGAACAATTCCTTCAAGGCCAAAATCCTATGCAATATATCTCTTTGTAGTGGCGTTCTAGGACATAATTCCCCTACAGAAATCTATCTGTCCTCATGTGTGTAAGCTAACATTATAAATGCATTGCATATCATCTCTGATTGATTGAATCTCATTTATTTAAAGACCAGTCCTCAAGAGAATGGCGTAAATGGAAGAGTTGGAGGTGTGGAATAGATTGAAAGGTGTAGAGGGATAATCTGTTCAGAGCTGTGTGGTCTTGGCCTTGTGTTCACACTCCTTCAGCACTGCATGATGGCTTTAGAGCGGATTCCTCCCTAGAGAGGCTTTCATCTATAATAACAGCAAGATATCCTGTAGAGACCGTTAACCAAGCTCATATATTGAACCAAAGGCAGGGAGTGAATTACAATGAATGAAGCTAATTTATAACTTAAGGAGAGCGTTCCTGAATGGGACAGAGCAGATTTTTTGGTTAGTTTCCTTTTTTCAATGTGTTCATATTGTTTTAGAAATTTAGTAGTTATTTTCATAAATCTACAGTAAGCGTCATTGAAATACTTTAAGTGAAAAGCAAAACTGACCATAAGCTTATTGTAAGAAATGTAGTTTATAGTGTTTGTGTGTGTGTTACTGGGCCCTTGGATGTATAAAAATCCCTCATTTCACCAATTAGGCGACCAAGGCACTGCAGGGAAGTTGGATATAAATAATGTACCCGTGTTATGAAGTCAGCCACTGTAACCTTTTTCTAGCTCTTTAAGACGTCATTTTCAATGAAGCTGCATCTCCATCACTTAGCACAGAGTGAGAGAGAGGCTGGTGGGAGGGATTGGAAAGGAGACAGGCGGAATTGCACAGCCTCTTAGAAGGTCAAACCTGGAGATCAGGTCTATCAACTGCCTGCTTGTCATCTGTTGCCTATGAAGGAAAAATGAAGAGAAGAAAAGGGAAAGAGCGGAAAATATTGTAGTCCAACTGCAGCAGATGTTAGAAGGACAAAAATGACAGATAAAAGGAGAGAGCGTAAAGTTAGCAGTGCATCATTTCTCAACCATTGAAAAAAATAATATTCCTTTTTTCCTTCTTTTTTTGGATGTGGACAGCCTGTGTAACCCACGCAGTTACTACACATGTATCCATTGTCCTTCACTATAAGTCAAAGGCTGTGCTTGCAATGGAATACTGCTGAATAAAACTGGATGTAAATTAAACAGTTGGCATTCTACAATAAACATTTTAATTATCAGCGTTCTACTTTGTCACATGACCTCATCACATTGCACGTTCAATTATGTGGGTAGCATTCTGTTATTATCTCATAATATATATACAGTGGTGTGAAAAAGTGTTGGCCCCCTTCCTGATTTCTTATTTTTTTGCATGTTTGTCACACTTTAATGTTTCAGATCATCAAACAAATTGAAATATTAGTCAAAGATAACACAAGTAAACACAACATGCAATTTTTAAATGAAGGTTTTTATTATTAAGGGAAAACAAAATCCAAAACTATATGGCCCTGTGTGAAGAAGTGTTTGCCCCCCTGTTAAAACTGATTTATCACACCTGAGTGGGGCCAACACTTTTTCACACCACTGTATATATATATCTATATATATGTGTGTATATAAACTGGTGTATAATAGCCTAATTAACCCTGTTGGTTGTATTGATGATGTTATATGTCATCTAAAATGACATACGGCCCACTAGACTTGCTTTCAGCCCGGTTGAGGAAAATGTTGAGAATTGCTGTACTAACTAAAGAGCAGTTAAAATGAGTAGGTTGTATCCAGTGGTGATTTTCTTGTTTACAGTGATTTGAGGTGACCTTTCAGTTGAACTTGGCAGTGGTTCTTTTGAATAATTTTGGCAAAATGATTTTGGTGAAACATTCTATTTAGGTAATCTCATCTAAGGAAAATAAACAAATTTGTCTTGTACCACCCCCAGTCTAATCAGACCCAAAGTACAAAGACAAACACATCTTTACTCATCTCTTTACAAGCTTGAGGCTTTAAACCATCATGCAGTTGTCGATTTAGTATGCAAGCAGATCTGAGAGCCATACCGCAATCATAATGTGGATCACATTTTTCATCATAATAAACCATATCTCTGACAGGCTGGAATGATTTGGCCAAAAGAGGGAAAAGGAAAGCACCTATGAAGGTTTTTTTTTAATACAGTGATTTGCCTAATAATGTTCTCTTAGGCTTTGTGGGCACCAGTAACTTTCAATTTTACATACATTAGAAGCTCTTACTGCTACCTTAAACAAGCATTGAACTTTACCAAACTCAAAACCAATTCAGAGGTCTTTCCACGTGCCACTCAAATTTATTTTGAGAGCAACTGTAACCAGGCCTATAAACAGAATATTTGCATACTACACTACCACTATATTTCTATTTTAATAGATTTCAAAATGTAATTTATTCCTGTAATGGCAAAGCTGAATTTTCAGCAGTCATTACTCCTGTTTCAGTGTCACATGATAATTCAGAAACCATACTAATATTTCTCATTATTATAATAATTTTATACATTTTAATTAATTAAATGATTGTATTCATTTTATTATTATTTGATTTATTATTAATAATTTCTCATCATCAATGCTGAAAGCCATTGTGTTTCTTAAAGGGATCATATGATGCGTTTTCAAGTTTTCCTTTCTCTTTGGAGTGTTACAAGCTGTTTATGGGTTTTGTGGGGCATTTGAATTAATCTCTGCTGTCATCTACAGTAATGTGTTTTCTATTAAATCATGTGAATGTCCATAGTGCTTTTTCGTTTCGCTCATAGTGTGAGTAGGACTATTTTTGCCAGTTAGCTTCACTTTTGCATTTTGCTCTTGGTGTGAACAGGCATTTAGATAAATGGCAAGGGTGACCAAAAAACTGGAGCTCCTGAGATCACAGTCATGCTGTAAGCGCAATGCACAGCTGGCTAACCCGCAGAGACAGTCCCTCCAAGTGTACTATCACATGCTTTGATTGAAGCACAGTGGCCAACTCATGCAACGAATGAGTAACAAATGGCAATCATATTTACTTCTGTAATCCAGTGTTTAGCAATGTCACAAACTACTCTTTACCTGTTGATAATATCAGAACTGAAAAATAATTTTTCTCCTATAGGTTTGTACCTGGTGCTGTCGTCGTTCAGGAGCATGCTTCTTAAATAAAACTGCAGTAAGCAAAACTGATGGGCGGATAATGTTTGAAGCGAATGGAGGAATTGAAACATGATAGCTGCATTCGCACCCCTTCAGGCAGGTTCCCCAGGGAGCGCGCACTGTTACAGTCTTCCCCCATCCACTCCACAGTTCTGAGATGCACAGAGATGATAACACACTCTGGTAAGTGTGGTGGCCTTGATCTTTCTACCGCTACATATCTCTCTAGTCTCTGAGAGAAGACGAGGAGAAAAAGACCCTCTCATACATTCAGCTGTAATCTGTGATTTGGGCCGCACTATCCACCTCCATTATCACCTCCACTCCCAAAGGAAGAGGGAGAATTGCATTTACCACTATCCTCACCTTGGCTGCTAGCAGCATCACATACACATATTGATAACATGCAAAGGCTTTGGGGGATAATTCATCTTTCAGTCATTTCAAATGGAATAGAGAAGGGAGATGGATATACCTTGCGTAAGAGTTTATGATATAACGTGGCGTCCAGGGTTTCCCAGAATGCACTGCAGCTAGTTCTGATGTTTAATGTACAAGTTAGATGACAAGTTAGTTAAGTGTAATAGTGTGCCATTCTGCTGATTTCACGTGCTACCACATGTTTAGTGAAATGTGTTCACCGTTTAGTTTTGTTACATTAGAAGTTATGTTGAGATTATGAGTGTTATATGGACAGTATTTCTGATGTCCACCTAATTCTTAATTTGTTGAGAGTCTGCAATAATATTATTTTCAGAGATAAATATATAACATTCTGATTGGTCAAACTTCCAATCCAGCTGTTAAATTTTTCCTAATATTTGCCGTCGTTCATGGCACTTTTCTTATGACAGAGCGTTCTGGGTAATCTAACTTGATGCTCCTCTCATTACACCGTATACTTGCTCTCTCTTGTTTTATACACAGGCAACTGGTGCCATCTTGCATTTTTGTTATCAATAGTGAAAATGATCTTGGAGAACTTCTTTATAAACATTACTGTAAAACTGTTAGGGGTCATAGAACGGTCAAAGATGTCTGTCTAGAGCATGTTTACAAAAAAAAAAAAAGGAAAAGTAGCTCAGTGGAATTTTTCTCAGCGGAAGCTGAAAGATAATATACAGGAAATATTTTAAAATAATTTTAAATCAAATCAATATTTCATGCCCTCATATTTATTTATTTGTTGAGTTTCCGCCTCTCTGAGTCGGGGTCCTGATAACCCTGCCAGGGTTTAATTAGCTAAAATGACCGTCTGGTTGTGCTATCAGTGAATAGTCAAGTGTTTGAATGCCTTCATTAGCTCTCTAATACATGAACTCCACACTAAGGTGCTTTCTTTAAATGTTTGCTCTGACTTTGAGCAGCTCAGAGCAATGCAATATCTCCCAAGAGCAATCTACACCTGTTTACTTGTAGTTAATGAGACATCATACTTACACCACAAAATGCTCACATAAAAACATGTTTATCTCTTCTAAGAGATGGTGTTGCGGCAGTTTATTTGCTAGGTGAGAATTTAATGCGAGTCGATCAGTACTAAAGAGGCAGTGATATTTACACATTGCCTTATGATCTTCAGAGGCACGGGTTTGCATACAATAGGTGCACTATTAAGGCTTTACAGATCCTAAGACTTCTTTAACCTAAGAACTATGGGTTAAAGTATACTTGATTAAGTTCCACAAACATCCATTTGTTTTCCCTTTTCATTTCAAGGCTCACTTTAGTAAGCTAGTGCCAATAGGAAATATAAAGAATTATCAGGATGTTCGAGTTAGTTAATCTACAAATAAGGTAAATCAGAAGTATTCTAGATCATGTCTTTAGTCCCACAGGTGTGTCGTATTACAGTGTTTCTTCTTTTATTGTGTTTTTGATTGCTTGAAGGTTCTCGTGTGGGTGGTTGATATTTTAATCTCCAACTGTCGTGAGAATCGTTCGGTGCTTCTGTTAAAGACAGCAATAGAATATGCAGTGAGCATCACACTCAGCCCGTGGTACGGCATGCAGCATCCATTAGTGATCTCAAACAGCTGGTCACATGACTGGATTCTAGCCATTGATGGAACAACCAGGCCAGATTTTCTTGGACTGCTTTCATGTGTTCCATCCATTGTGGGCAAAAAAAAAAAAGTCAATCTACTACATTTTAGAAGTATTACGTTGTACCTGTCACTTTGTTTGAAGATTATACTGAAAATACAGTGGAGTCAAGCTTCTATCCCAGCTAACAGGGAATGTTCTCAGAACTTTGGCTAACATTCTGGCAGAGTTCTTTCAAATGTTCTTCCAGTAATGTTAATAGAATGTTGGTTCAAAGCTATCTGTCTTTAAAAATGTTCTCAAAACATTAGCACAAACATTTTTTAATACATCATTCATGAATTCGATTTTTTTTTTTCCGGAAACATTTTAGTTGGACGTTCGTCTACCATTTTTTAATGTTTAATGTTACTTGTTTCCTAACGTAGAGAGAACATTCAAAAGTAATGTTCCCATAATGTTTATTGATATGATAATGATAAAATTAAATGTTCCCTTTCATTTTTATTTTTTTTTAAAACTGGACATGTAATGGGAATGTTAGCAAAATGTTCTTATAATTCCTTACATTTATATTTTTTACATAGAAGGGGGGAATCTCCTCATCCACCAACAGTGTGCAGCATCCACCTGGATGATGCGACGGCAGTCATATTGTGCCAGAACGCCCACCACACACCAGCTTATTGGTGGAGAGGAGACAGAGCGATGAAGCCAATCAGCAGATATGGGGATAGTTAGGAGGCCATGATGGTCAGAGGCCAGTGGGCGAATTTGGCCAGGATGCCGGGGTTACACCCCTACTCTTTTTTGAAGGACATCCTGGGATTTTTAATGACCACAGAGAGTCAGGACCTCGGTTTAACGTCTGATCCGAAAGACAGATGAACATAATTTTTGTTCCATGGGATTGTATTTCTTATTTATTGTTTTTTTTTATTCGATATAATTTTCCTTATTACAAATGATATTGTTAGTACAATTTTTGTTAAAAAAGAATTGCACTTGCACTTGAGCTCCATGAGCTCCAGAAGTTTGTGAAAAACCTGATGTAATCGAGCATGATTTCATAATGATCCAAAGAGCATCTTGTAACAAGCCCTTTAAAGAGGGTTAAAGAAAGCCCTTGATTCCAACAAATGATCACTACAGGTTTTCTTTTGTTAGGAGTTTGTTTTAACTGACTAATGACTAGTGTTAATTTAGTTAACGAAGACTATGACGAAAAATGTTCGTTGACGAGCTTTTTCCCCATGACTAAGACAAGATGAAGACGAGAGAAGACAATAAGGTCAATAAACGATAACTAAGACTATATCAACATGCAATTTCGTTGACGAAATAAGACGAGACTAAAATGTATTCAAAAAGATAAAAACTTTACCAAAAACCTCCCCCCGAATCAGAGCTTCGCTGTTAAATTCATACATTTTCTGCTCTGTGTGTTTTGCTTATTTTAAGCAATCTGGCAACCATGCGACAAACACCGACAAACAAGCTGGAGTTAGCGATCTAAATGAAAGCGTCATTCAGCCGGTCAGTGTTCTGTCATAAGATCTCGCTATATTGTTTGCGATTGTGAGCGCTGAATAAATACACTTACTCAATCGCTGTTGTTTTAATAGAGAAATAGACTATTGCAATTATGGAATTATTGGAATTACTAGGAATTTCACTGTTATAATTTTTTTCGTTTGTTTTAGCTGTTTTCATAATGTAGACCGAGAGATTGCATAAGTCTTTGGTGTTGATTTATATAATAAAAAGCCTATTATAAACCAGTACACTAGATGAGGTAAAACACACCATGTATGTGTCCACATTCTATTGATTTGTGCTTACTGGAGAAAGTGCAATACCTGAAATGCAAAAGTACATTTCTCAAATGACAACAATCATTACGATTATAATTTTGAGAAAAAAATTATTTTTATCATTTTAACCGTTATACAGAATGACGAAAATGAGACTAATATTTCATTGACTAAAAAACCTGACTAAAATGCTCATACACTTCATTGAATAAACAAAAACAGGACAAGTTTGTCTAAATATGATAACTAAAATGTACATTTGAGTAAGACTAAGACTAAATTAAAAATGGCTGCCAAAATTAATACTGCTGTACAGTTAATTAATAATAATCTTATTGTTAAAATGTCAAGTTTTCATTGACTAAAACTAGATTCAAATGTTGAGACTTTTAGTCGACTAAAACTTGACTAAAACTAAATAGGATAAGGTTGACTAAATATGATAAAAATTAACAAGGACATTTTAGCCCAGGACTAAGACTAAAATGAAAATAGATGACTAAATTAACACTGACCTTTTGTTCGAAGGAGATCAATTAGAAGTGCAAAATCTGAAATATTTATTTTTTCATTTTGTGCCATAACTTCTAACTTGTTGAAAAGTTATTCTTTCATCACTCTCGATATTTTCTAGGTTTAAAATAAATTTTTAATCTCATCTCTTCAATGTGGACTCAGACTTTCAATCCTCTCTGTAATTTCAAGGTTGCTACTTCAACCCACCTTCATTCATCACGCTCCTTCTTTCTCTTTTAGCACTACTGCACTCTTTTTGTCTTTCAGTGACATTTTCCATATACTAATTACGTTACTGTACCACACCACAGCACACAGATCAGTATTTAGAAATCAGTCAATGGTAAACTAATTTGCCTTTGCACAAAGTAAGATGTTGATAGGTGAGGTTGACATAACTATATGAGCTACCTGCTACACTGCATACATCCCTGCCACTGTTACAATCAGTTTAATGTTTATAAGACCAAATATGAGAGCGTTTAATGGTCAGTGAATGACTGTAATACAATACACAGCACATAACAATATCACTGTAATATCAGATGTTTATAAGTAGTTTTCCATCCAGTGGCCCTGGTTGTTGTTTTTCGCTAAGTTTTCATTTGCAGGTCTTAATGAAAATGTATTGTTCATGAAGTCCAGGCCACAATGAAATCTGTCTGCAATTTCAACCTCAGAATTCATTAGTATTGATTTGGCCGGACCTCTGTTGTCTAGCTGCTGTTTTGGCCAGCCTGTGTGCACACTGTATTGCTCTGCAGATAGAAAGAGGTTTTGACCAGAGCCCTGAACTGCTGCTCCTACTTTTAGTATTTATTCTACGCATTTGTCCTTTAGAGTGGTTTGTTTTGTGTGTCTGTGTATGTGTAAATTGATAGCAGAGCTTTCAGATTTTCTTTTCATATGTGTTGCTTATGTGTAAACAGATAACAGGGACAGGCTTTCTGTCCCAGTGGAGGCACTCTAAATATTATATAAACCCAGTGGTGTACCGTGGGGTTTCAGTCAGGGCCTTCAGTAAGCAACTGTAAACTACATACCCTTACACAACTATCTTACACATCTCTGTTACAGCTAACGCAGCCATATGCATATAATGCGCATATTATGCTGCACACAGGCTCTCAACAACAATGACAGCTGATCAACAATTTCAACAGTAGGCTAGATTAGGGTGGGTTAAATGCAGAGTAAATTTTCCTACATGGATCAGTAAAAGTAATCCACCACCAATACACGGGTCACTATGCACATTCCCGTCACTCTAAAATGACGACGCGGCCACAGCAGCAAAACTGTACAAATGCTGGACATCCACACAACACGCCACAGTATTATCAACACACCACGTACACCTCCATAACAATGTGCATGATACAGTACTCGTCAAATAATAAAGCACTCACTTGTCACTTGCAAATAAAGTCCATGCGTCTGTCATTCCGTGTCCCTTTACTCGTATTATAAAGTAAACCTGGCCAAATAACTTGTTGTGCTTGGTGCTAGCTGTTAGCCACTCATAGTACTCGTAGTTGCAATCTTTGAAATGGCCACAAATCCTTTGTTAGCGAATTCAGTTTGGGTATAGGTCTTCCTTTCTCAATTATTCCTCTTTTGTCTACAAAAGAGCGCCTTGAAAAAGGCATTTTTAGTAGATCGGCAACAAGATCTTGTGTAGGCGCCGGCGACTGCGGCTGTCATGTTCTTTTCGTTGAATTTCACTTTCATACCTTCGAAATTCCCATCTAAAGGCTGGGGGTAGCACTGGGCATGTCGCTAGACCCAGAGAGCCTTGACGTGTCATTGAACGTCAAAATTTGAATGGCTGATGATTCCGTCACTATAATGCTCATTACAAATCAGATGCGACGTCTTTGAACAAAAGGGTAGCACTATCTGTATGTAGTGCTGGCCGCAGACTTTTTTAATGTAGGATATTCCAGTTCAACCTCAACGAAACTAATCATAGACCATTTTGTGGACATTACACAAATGAAAATGATACCTAAATAATAAAAAAACCATTTTCACAGAATTTTATTTTTTATAGGGCCAGCAGAGAAGGCCCTGCTGACCCTGATGGCCCACCACTGTATAAACATAATTTTGAATATATGAAAGGGATTTGACATAGAAATTGGTTGAAGGGGAATGACTGTAGAATTTTCATAGAAATTAGGTTAGCAGTCACTTATATATTATTTCATTGATTAATCAATTAACATTAATTGTAACACCTTAAATTTCAAATTTTTACATATGATACAATGCACTTATTGTGTACAACCATGATTTTTCATTGTACATATATTTAAAAATAATTACATTTTAAATTAATTTCTGTAGATATCTCTATAATTACACTGTTGATCCTACCTCTACACCTTAAACCTAGCCATATTACTAATCCACCAATCCCACTTCAATAGCAGCAAAAGTGTTTGTTTAGCAATTCAACAGGAACACAATAGGTATATTGTACCTAACAATCCATTATTTTATTATTAATTAATAATAATGTATAATTTAATAATTAATAATTAAATTTATGCAGACGCTTTTATCCAAAGCGACTTACAGTGCATTCAGGCTATAAATTTTTTACCAGTATGTGTGTTCCCTAGGAATTGAACCTACGACCTTTTGCGCTGCTAACGCAATGCTCTACCACTGAGCCACAGGAACATATATAACATATTATTCAGTACATAGTATTTAAAGACCCCCAATATAGAGTGGGACCAAAATAGTTCTTCTTCCTCCTCTTCCTCTTCTTTTTTTTAATTCTTATTCTTCCAGTTATTAAGGCAGATCTAGCCAATCAGAGGCAATATGGCAAAATGTTTCTTGTAAGTATCTGTCAATGTTAAATCCAACACATAGTGACAAAATAAATACACACAGTAAAACTGAGACTTCACATTGAATAATGGCAAGAGATAAGGACCATAAAATATTACAAAAATAGCTACAGACCAAAAAGGCTACTGTACTATGAAAACAAGTTATTTTTCAGAAGACAAAACAACATAATTTTGATACCATCAGTCAAAATCCTTTCAGACAGAAACGTTTAGATTTTTTGTACAAATGGAGATAGATTTTACGCAGCATCTATGTGTTAAGAGTCAGACTGACTGTTTTTCGGCTTACTGGCAAAGAAACGGTACACATACTTTGTAATCCACCTCAGAATTTAAGGCTTAGCTCAGGATTTTGGGCAAATAAGGTATTGGTAAAAACAGTTAACGTGCTTAGAACAGTTAATAATGAGCATAGATTACACATTCACACTTTACATCAGGGTTAATTATATGGGGCTGATTAATTCTAATGAAGTACATGCACTACATGTGTAATTATTCTGCAGACCTTCTTATAATGGCACATTGTTATTGTTGTTTTTATTGTAGTTTATTACTTCTACAGCATAGATTCAGACAAAACACACATTTAACAGAAATATACTTTATGAAAATACTATCAAGCTAGTGTGATTTAGAAAGCTACTGGGTTCTGAAAATACAGGGCAAGTACTATTTTAATAACGGAAAACATAAAAAAACTCATCTGTAGAGAAAAGCATACTGCAGCTGTTGCTGTAAATAATGTCAATAAACATTTGTGTGGTGTGTGTGTGTGTGTGTGTGTGTGTGTGTGTGTGTGTGTTTGTGTTTGTGTGAGCTAACAGTTAGCACAAAGAAAGATGAAACTAAATAAATGTCATTCATTTCACTCAATTAGCTTTTTCAATTCTTTTCAGTACTGAATGAATTAAATTCATAATTCAGATGAATGTTGCTTCATCAAACGTTGTTTTAGACCTCATTAGCTTTGACTGAATGGACAAAATCAACATTGCTTAAAATATCTTATTTTGTGTTTGCAGATGAAATAAAGTCATACAGGTTTGGAATGACATAAGAATGAGTAAATAATGAAAAAAAAAAAACATTTTGAGGTGAACTTTAAGCTTCTTAGCATTTGGAACAGCCTTTATTTCTGAAACACACCTATAATCCCTTAAATGCTCCCTCATTATGCAACTCACTAGGAAATGAGAAGGATTCTTCATTAAGTCTGGATGACCATTTGCCACTCTTTGTCTTTTATTCCTCCTCTACTTTTCTCTCAATTCTTTAAATGTACAGACATTGATGTATTTTCACCCTTCCAAACAGCTATTCTTTAAAATATGTGACAGACTGCAATTAAAGGAAAGTACTACTTGTTCAGGGTTCAAAGACACTTTGAGGCTGATAAAGGAAAGTTTTAGTCAGAGTGTGTGTGTGCCACTGTGTGTGTGTTTGCATCCAGAAAAAGAGGGAGCACTAATGTTTGTGCATTTTGCCCTGCTCTGTACAGTGCGTGAGATCTTAAATACCAGTCAGCTGTCTTGTGTGAATCCCTGGATGAGTATTCAGCTCTCCGTCTGCCCTTTCCACGCTTGCTGCCTGCCTACCTGTCTACTCGCCGCCTCATCTGTCCACAGCAGAATAGAGCTGTGCCTTTATCTGACAGCAGCGTCAAGGCCCCGAGACGACCAGGAGTGGACACGGCAAGTGTGGGCAAACGCACAGCAGCGACTTAAGACCGAAACCGATCTGCTGAGACTGAGCACCATGGGCTCCTCTTAAATTGTAGATATATTAAACCGTGTGTGTGTATATATGTGTGTGCGATTGCTCGAGCTGTTGGTGCAAGCTGACATACCTTAAATCTGTGTGGTGATGAATGCATGCAATATGTGTTTGTGCCAGAGGGGCTTTATCATCTTTCTTTGAAGGAAAAGTTCTGGATGATTCATTAGAGCGAGACAGAGAGGGAGAATTTGGATGAGGGGTGTTTGGAGGCCTTAGCAGTAGGGAGGGATGGAGAAAGCAAAAGAGGAAATATAAAAAATCGTACTGAGCATCACCGAGAACAAATCACATCTGCTTTGGTGTCTTTTTATTTATTATTTGCTGCTGCAGATTAGCTGGTCATTCAAAAGCTCTGCTGCATAGCTCTGTGTGGAAAAGAAAAAATGTTGCATCAAGAATATTGATTTTTACATATATATTAAGTGTTTTTTAAAGTGGTGATCAGTTATTTAGCATGAAAATCAAGGCCTCAACCATATTTTTTTCCTGACTAGTTCTGCTTGTTCTTTATATATTAAATTGTATAAATTTATTCGTTTTTTTTATTTAATTTCATATAAAGTTTTTCATTTATTCATTTATTAAATATATTTGTTACATTTCTTCACAAATAGAAATATTAAAGCTGATGGCTGATATATTTTGATTGGACAAGCCACATCTGAAACTGTTGTGAAATGCAACAAATGCAACACCTGCGACAGCACATAATAAATTATATATAAATAATTATAAAATTAATGTAATATGTATAAATTTAAATCCTCAGCGCTAAAACATTTAATCAGCTTAGGTAACACTGAGTGCAGTGTCTATGAAATCATTTTTACAAATTGTCTAGGAAAAGTTATAGAAATTCATTGGTCTAAAAGTGCGGGAACCTTACACTTTGCTTGGCAACTGTAATGTTCATCCATCCATCCATTGTTTTATCTCATTCTATCTACAGGTGCATCTCAATAAATTAGAATGTCGTGGAAAAGTTCATTTATTTCAGTAATTCAACTAAAATTGTGAAACTCGCGTATTAAATAAATTCAATGCACACAGACTGAAGTAGTTTAAGTCTTTGGTTCTTTTAATTGTGATGATTTTGGCTCACATTTAACAAAAACCCACCAATTCACTATCTCAACAAATTAGAATACTTCATAAGACCAATAAAAAAAAACATTTTTAGTGAATTGTTGGCCTTCTGGAAAGTATGTTCATTTACTGTACATGTACTCAATACTTGGCAGGGGCTCCTTTTGCTTTAATTACTGCCTCAATTCGGCGTGGCATGGAGGTGATCAGTTTGTGGCACTGCTGAGGTGGTATGGAAGCCCAGGTTTCTTTGACAGTGGCCTTCAGCTCATCTGCATTTTTTGGTCTCTTGTTTCTCATTTTCCTCTTGACAATACCCCATAGATTCTCTATGGGGTTCAGGTCTGGTGAGTTTGCTGGCCAGTCAAGCACACCAACACCATGGCTGAAATAAATTAACTTTTCCACGACATTCTAATTTATTGAGATGCACCTGTATATATGGTTGCATTTGCTGCAGTAAACAATAGCTATTTTCTCTCAAAAGTTAGTAAAGTTGGAAAGTACAAGTCCTCAGTGAGACACTTGAATTAATGTGCTCTCTTATTTCCCATCAATAATTCTGAGTGAGTCTCCATATAGACTGCATCTATTTCACAGTGCACACACACTGCAGTGCACAAAGACTAGTGTGAGACAGCCTAGAGTGACAAAAGATCGGAAGAAAAGGGGAAATGTGCGTGCGGTCACAGACAGACCTCTGTAGTGTGTGTGTGAGTGAGAGAGAGAGAAAGACACATTGGGCAGTATTAATCTGTTCCTGTAAATGATCTGACTGGCACTCCGCTCTCATGTAAACGGTGGCTGTCAGAGCGATAAGGGTGCAAGCTTCAGTTGAGAATCTCTTTTTTTCTCTCTCTCCCTTTCTCTCTCTGTCCACTTCCCCAGAGAGAGCCAGATAAGCCCAGTGTGCAGAGGGGCTCCACACAGCACCAGCCCCCAAAAAGAGCCCCATTATCAGCTTGTCAAAGTCACTCCTGATGTGCTACACACACGCTCAGAGAGGTGCCAAGGACATCAGTTGGCCATAAGAGTGCACGCATGTCCATGTTTTCTGTCTAATACAGCATGCACATTTAATTTTTTTGTCGAAAACTAAGGCATTTGCATTTGCACTATGAATCACACTGGTTTTATTTTACTCACACATACTCTCAAATTGTCACATACACACAGATGTGTAACAGAACAGCTTGGGACTCTTTTCCATTTGAGCGGAGGGAGTGTATAGGGAGATTTGAGTCCACAGGTCTGATTGGCTCACATGGAGTGAGGCCGCTGGGTTATCCGGCTCTCTTTGTGTTCCTGGAGGTCTGCTGTGAAGAGTCTCATCTCCAGAAAGCATTACCGTACAATTTCACA
>NW_015539907.1:1682715-1690802 GCF_001515605.1 Sinocyclocheilus anshuiensis
AAAATAAAATAAATATATATATATATATATATATATATATATATATATATATATACAGTATATGGATATGTATATATGTATGTGTATGTGTTTATGTATATATGTATATGTGATCAAAAGTGACCAGATGTTGACCCCATTATTACTGTTTTTACTCTATTATTAATCAAATAAATGCAGCCTTGTTGAGCACTTCTTTCAAAAACATTAAAGAAAACGATAGACCCCAACCTTTTTGAATGGTAGTGTATATTGAAATGGGACTGTAGATGGCTAGAGATAATTTCCCCATTTCAGATGCCACTGACAATTTCCACCTCAATTCTCATGAGCTATGAACGTGGTCTTGTAGAGTTTTTGTTCCACTTTGTTGTTTGTCCCTGAATCAAACAGATCTTTTTAATTATATTGTTCTCCACACATTCAGTTCATTTTTCTCTTATTTTCTACGTTTCAGCAATGCATTCTAACCAAACATTCAGACTTTTCCTGGCACACACATATGCAATCCACTGTGGGATTTTGCAACCGCTCCCTAGTCTTAATGGAAAGCACAACAATGGAAAGTGAGCCACAGTGCCAAGGCAATTAATTCACTTCTGCAGTCCATGGTACCATAATGGTCACATGAGAAGTAGTGAAATTCTTTCAGTGACACTGTGAAACGAATGTCACGGTGGTCTCAGAAGCCTGCGGTTGCTTCATTAAGGCCACATAAAAGAACGTCGGGGTCATAAACACGGAAAATATAATAACCACATGTGTGCTATATGCTGCAGAGTTCACACACCCATTTGCATTTAGTAAGCGATTTAAAATGTGCACATACACAAAAACAGCCTCGCTTTCATTTCCAATCGCCTTTAATGAAAGAGACATTATTTTGTAATCCAATGAGGAAAATGTGTGATAAATGTGATGGGGCAAAGTAAATGACTACGGTAATTAAATGCGACAATTACTGTTTGTGTTTTGTACCTGATACTTAGACAACAATGCCGTGTGCTCCCTAGTGAAACATGGTGCAGTATTGCCCTGTCTTTCTTCCTCTCCCACAGATGACAATGGTATAATAATTACAGAGTGAAAAATAATCTGTCTCTTTTTTTCCACCCTTCCACATCCAGTTTAGCTTGGGGCTGATAATATACTGTACTGGTTTTGAGAGCTATTTGAATATTTCTTTGGCAGGAAATCATATTACAGGGCTATTAAAAAGTAGTTATTTGTACATAAATTCCTAGGGAGTCAGTGGTGGATCTTGGCAGAAGTGTATGCGGCTCGATACAAAGGCAGTTAGGAGATGATATTTCGCCAGCACCGTGTTTATTAAAAAATAGGCCTGCTCCTTCATCATCCTCTGAGGGAACTGTGTGTCAGCTAGCTCATATTTCATAGCTCATGCTAATGTAATTAGCACTGTCACGCGGGAAGGAAAACGCTCATTACCACTCTTATAAATGTTGATTTCACTGGGTGGCAAAAGACAGCAGCTCTCAGCACTGGAGGTCTTGTTTGGAATTGTGTTTGGTTTCCTGGAAGGTTTTGTTTTACATGTTTTTTGGATTGTCTCTTGCGTCAGTCCATACCTTCTATTTTATCCTAGTGGATGTTGCTAGTTTTGTTGTTAGCAGGTTGTCTGGCACTGTGGTTGGTGTGTCACAACTCAAAAATGGGTAGCCGGTCTTTTGTGATAGGGTTGTAAACAGTAAGGAAGAAAAATAAATGCAAATAAAATTTTTTTATTCTATTCCTGCTCTGTCTATGCAGTGTTACTAATTTTGCATATTGTTGTGCCCATGTTAAACAATGTGTCGTGTCATCACTTGATGGCTAACATAAATCTGGGTCCTGAAGCAAAAGCACTTGAGAACCACTTTAGTTGTAGATAAACAAACATATGCATATCTTCTGAATAATACAAAGAAGAATGTTTTGACTCTTTTTACCCATCCAATAAAAGTCAGTGGGGTCCAAAACAACATTGGACCCCTTTCAATTTTTTTGTATAGTCAATATGAGACATTATGCAAATATCTTAAATAATATAAAAAAAAAACATGAGTATATAATGAATATAGACCAGCTGATGTCATATGCTAATATGGACAATGTGTTGAGGTTTCACCCTGTCTGAACTGTTGACTGTTGAAAAGCATGCAGACTTGTTGATTTGGTTCCCAGGTCTCAAAACATCTACATGGTTGGTATGTCTCCTACATAAAGTACAAAAGCAGCAGCTCTTGTGTTTGTTCTCTTAGTGCTATTTTCATCTCCGCTCGTGAACCTTTTCCCCCTGATGTGTAGCAATGTGCTTGGGGCATTAAGTTAGTTCAGTCAGCTGGTTTAGTCTCAGTTTGGCTGGAGATGAATACTACTACTAATAGTTAACACGGGGCCGTAGCTTGTGCGAGCGACTTGCTATGGACTCACAGAATCTGTTTGTATGAAGCCCACACTTCATCCTAATGCACATTGTATTCAAACACACTCTATCATTAGCGCTAATGGCTCTGTTTACCAGCTAGGATATGACTGCCAATCCCACACACTGTAGCTTCAATTTCAAAACAATAAGAGTTTTTGTTTTACCCTCTCTGTTATTAAATTTCAAATGATTATGCATATGGTTATAGAAAATCCCAAACAACTAGGAATGATTTTGTGGCACTGTATGAAGAACCCTTGAAATTTTCTTTCAAAGGAGACGGCGAAACTTCTTAGATGAGGCTCTAGAGTCTACATCACCATAAGTTGTTATAGGTAAGTATTAAGAGAAGGAATAAATCATTGTAGAACACATACTGTGCTTTTGGCACTAGCATAAATGAATAAAGTAATTGGCCCCACCCCAAAAAACAGTCCTTTATCTTCGTTGTCATGGCGAGTGTGTCAAAACGGCCCGTTGTCTAGACCTGTGGTTTTAAAGGGTGCTGCTCTGCAGTGTCGGCTGCATTTGATTGGACACTTCATTAACGAGCAGTTGGAGAATGGTCTGTACATAGCAGGCAGACAGGAGAGAATGGATAATTACCTCACTCTCCCGGAAGGTTTTCCAGCCTGGTCCTTACACACACTGACAGACCAGAGAGAGAAAAAAAGACAAAATTGCCTAGAAGCCTCACTTTGCGGTTTAGCCAGCTGTCTGTATTAGTAGAGGTTGTATTGGAGGATAATGATGACAGGACATTTACAGGTCATTCGAACGACCGCCTGAACTGATCTGACAAAGACATATTGTCGTGTTTTACTGCTCTCTTCGATTGCTTGTTTTACCATCCCGCCAGCAATTATTTAGCTGTGTTTTGCATACTTAAGACTGCAATAAAGATGTGTATGGTTAGGGATTTCAAGATATTTTATTAAGACCACTATAGTCACATCCAGACATTTCATGGACCATCTGCTTGATATTGCACACAAAAATAGCAATACCTGGCTAAAATTGCTTTCTCAAACAGGTGTTTATTAGTCCTCAGAGAAGCTAAGTCTTGTGTAGAGGTACCAGGCTGATTAGAATAGCATTTAGGAGGAAGATTTGTCAAAGTTTGTAAATTTAGGACACAAACATTGATATTTGAGACTCTTAGTGAATGGAATATTCGTTATCATACTTTCCAGCATTGCTGGTAAGCTGATGATTGGTCAGTCAGGTATAAGGTTCTTCTTCAGAAGGACTGTGCTGAATAACCAGTATTTATGCTGTTGAACAACGTCTGTGTGAGACTTGTATCCCTTTTTATTTAAGCAGTATCCCTTTTCATGTTTTCTGTTTTAATATAAGTTGTTGTAGAGGGATTGGAAGAAGTTTGCAAAGTGATCTTCCTGCATCCTTACATTGGTCTACAGCTGACTAGTGGATTACTGAGGTAGACTAGTTTATCTTTGTTAACATGGGTATATATAACATTAGTAATATATGACATTGCTTTAAAGGGGATGAATTTTCAGGCACAACTTCTCAGAGAGGTTTTTAGTGTGCTGATGGCATGTTTTACTTTTAGCGTTAGACTGTCAGCACTGAAAAAGACTGTCAGCACTCTTTCTGAGAATGTGTTCCTAAATTCATCCTTTTTAAAACACAGCCAGCCATCAAAGCACCACTGGTGTAACAAATTCAGTGCTTCAGTAATAAACTTCAAGACAATTACTGTTGGATTTATTATGCATAAAGCATTTGTATGAGGACCATTATAGATTTGTTGCCATAAAAGTTTATTGCTATTTAATCTATTTATTTGTTGAATATCTGTCAGTTTCCTTATTGAAAGGTTGAGTGTTAGATTCATTATGTTTTTGGCTGTTGTGTCTTAGCTTGTTGTGTTTTTGCCATTAAAATTATGTTTTAGGATGTAATTTTTAAAGCAACTTGAGAACTCTGCATTCTACTGTGTTTTGTTATGCTTAAATTTAAACAAAAAAATGGAGTGAATAGTTGTCTAATTGTTTGGATAGCCAAAATGGATTTTTAAAGTATGCAGTTACACATTCCTACCCTCCTCCATCCAAAGTTCTGTCATATAATAATCAGCTTCAGTTAGTTTTGTAGGAAAGTTACAGCACAAGCCAGGTCTCATGTTCAGTCCTCACATTGCCGACAGTAAGCCAAATATATTCACTTTTATCACTCTTGTGGATTGAAAAAGACCACCAGTCAGTGGCTGGGAATGTGTAACATGCTATTATAGAGTAAATAAAGGTTTTTAGAGCCATCGCTGAGCCATTTCTGTAGTGTTTGCTGTGTGTTTAAAAGCTACAGAACACGTCCCTCGGGTCTTGTTGCAGAAGCAGAGAAATCATTACATAGGCTATCTGAGCCAGCAGAGCAATGGGAAATTCAAACTACTAACACACAAACACATGTATACACGCCAGACCACCTGCTTCCTTCTCAAGGGTTCTGTCCAGCACAGCATGAGGTTAGAACCAGACACACCTGCTTTTGGTGTTCAGAGTAGGGCGGAGGAGCGGGACAAAGAAAGCCGAGCCTGAGGCCTAGTGAGAACAGTGGGGAAATCAGTTAGAGATCCTGTCTCCTTGTGTGAGCACCCGTTGTCGCCCTGTAGGCTGGAATCGCAACAGGTTCCTTGTCTCAAACAGGCTCAAACAAACCTGGGGTGTTATGACTAGGGAGAAATGTGACCATATTTAAAGGGATAGTTCACCCAAAAATTAAAATTTTGTCATTAATTACTCACCCTCATGTTGTTCCAAACCTGTAAGACCTCCTTTCATCTTCGGAACACAAATTAAGATATTTTTGATGGAATCTGAGAGCTCTCTGACCCTCCCATAGACAGCAAGGGTCCTTACACGATCAAGGCCCAGAAACATAGCAAGGACATCGGTAAAATAATCCATGTGACATCAGGGGTTCAACTGTAATTTTACATTTTTACGCAATTTACGTTCAGTGGATACTCTCCAAAATGGCGCTAGGGTAATGCGGAGGAGACTACGTGTTTAGAACGACATGAGGGTGAGTAAATAATGACAGAATTTTATTTTTTGGGTGAACTATCCCTTTAATGCTGAACATACAACTACATGTTTCAGTAAATATTATTCTGATTTAGGGTGCTTGCTTTTGGTACGGGCCCAAGCTCATTTTACATCACAGTTGAGTTTGTGTGGTTTGGTATGGTATGAAAGCAGTTTTTCAAATTCAGATGTGCAGATAAGTGAACCATTAATATTAAAGGGGTCATATGATGTTGCTAAAAAGAACATTATTTTGTGTATTTGGTGTAATGAAATGTGTTTATGTGGTTTAAAGTTCAAAAAACACATTCTTTTCCACATGCTGTACATTATTGTTTCTCTTCTATGCCCCGCCTTTCTGAAACGCGCCGATTTTTAGAACGGCGCGGCCGGCGGGCTTGCGGCAACCACAAGTGACCACCCCGGGCTGGACTCCGCTTCGTCCACGGTGAAAGCCGATCCGGCAATCCACAGCACGAAGTTGATGTATTCCCTCAGCGACCAGCACAGATCAGCTCTAGGCATGACGAAGCGGATATCGAATATCTCTTTGGATTTGAGACTTTAGTCTTTGCAACTTTACAGATCTTCTTTATGCACCAAGAGATTGTAACACTTTACAATTTGAAAAATTGAAATCGCATCATATGACCCCTTTAATATAAAAATTGCATCTTTGCATGCTCTGGTCTCACATACTATAATATAATATAAAGGCAAAACATAGTAGCTACATATTTTTATTTTTTTATTTTTTACTTTATAAATTGTATAAATTTAATTTCATGTTATTAATTGTATTCTTATTAGTATTTTATGATCTTTTTTTATATTTTCTGCAGACCTCCTTGTGGCCTCAATCCAAATTCAATCATAAACTTTTTTTCATAGCATAGTTACTGCCGTTTGCTTTAATGCATAGTGTAGTGCGTTTCTCATAGCTTCTTGTCTAAGTTTTTTGAGTAAATTGCCTTGATTTTGATTGATTTTTGCATTACTTGGCTCTCCTACACTGCATCTGGGACAGACAAACACAAGTGCTGTTCTGTGCATGTGAAGTTTCTAGTGCTAAATTCAACGTGACAGAAACATGAATAAAACAGTGAAGCTGGCATCATCTCATCCTGAGTTGTTACCCAGCTACAGTGGTATACAGCCGCTGCCAGTTCAACCAGTTGTACTTACGTTGATGTACTGCAGTTCAGACCCAAAAGTATATAGCAAACTCTGGTTTGGATCAAGCAGCGTGTGACATTAAGTGACTTAATGTGGGCAGAAGAGGAGATTTTTAGCATTCAGGATAATGTTCAACTTTTCATTGATTTCCTGAACAGTGATGTACTCACCTGATTTCTATGACAATATTTCCATGTCATGTGTTAAATCGCGGTAATTAAAATGTCATCAGGGCTTTGTAATATGATTTAGTTCACGGTCAGCCTCAGGTTCTAAATCTCACGCATTAGTACACAGGAAAATCATCTCAAACACTCAAAAGCGCTGGTTGTTTAGTGCTTGACCTAGCGCGGGTGTGTTGGCGGCACTGTCTGTCTATTTACAGATAAATGCTTCTTCTGGCCCGTGGCTGGTATGGTGTACTGACCTTCCCAGAGACCTGAGGGGCAGGGTGTTCAGAATCAGGGCTGCTGACCAGTGAGTTCACGCTGGTGGGTAAAGCTTGGTGGAGCCATTCCAAACAAACACTACGACCCTGCCATTCAGTCCTCTACCCGTTTTCTCTGTCCCTTCCTCTCCACTTTGAATCATTCAGCCATTTCAAGGGCCGGTGAATCACATTGTAACTACAGGGAGCGCTGACATTTAAAGAGACTGGATGAGAAGCAATTAGCATGCTTTGCAAAACAATTAGACCACACTGACTACACAGATGATCAAACACTGGCCCCGCAGAGTGTTTACTGAAACAACCATCGCCCACAAGCATAGCTCAATGACCACGCCTGAAGCAATCCACTGCTTTCTCAGCAAAATCCACCTCCTTTCTCTCTCTTAACATGCTCACCATAAAGCAAATATATGTGTTAGTATGAGTAAATTGTTGCATGGATGTACTTTTGTGGCGACTGTTTAATGAAAGATACAAATAAATAAAATGAGCCTTTAGAATGTTACTTCTGATTTGAAAAAGACTTCAGACTGTATTAAACTCCACAGCAAACCTTATATGTGTAAGTAAGAGTTTGACATTATTATGAATTTTGCAGACATTTCTACTCCTTTCACTTACAAAAATGTTTAAAGAGATAGACCACCCAAAATGTAAATAATTATTTTTTTATTCACCTTCATGTTGTTCCAAACCTCTATGGTTTTATTCTGCTAAACACACAAAAAAATCTTTCAAAAATTTTTTTTTTGAAAATTGTCAGGGGTTTTTCATGCAGGTAGGGTCATTGGTGTTTTGGCACCTTATTGATTTTAAATGTATGGACAAAAACTTTAAAATATTCTTCAAACTATCTTCGTTTGTGTTTCACAGAAGATTGTTGCTACTGTTTGAAAGTTTGGGGTCCATAAGATTTATTTTTTAATGCTTATGTTCACCAGGGTTGTTTATTTGATCATCAGTAAAACAGCAATATTGT
>NW_015539907.1:1690827-1697360 GCF_001515605.1 Sinocyclocheilus anshuiensis
TGTGTGTGTGTGTGTGTGTGTGTGTGTGTGTGTGTGTGTGTATGTATGTATGTATATATGTATATATATGAAGAGTATATGAAGAATTCATTTGCAAAAACAGATAACTCCGTTTTTAACAATTAAAAAAAAAATCACGTTTTTTCATTGTGCATTCCAATTAATCTCAATCCAACTGCAGTTGGGTTATTTTGATTAGGTAAAAAAAATAACTAAAAATACAGGTAACTAACACAATAAAACACAATAAAAACATGATAACATAATAAATGTAAGGGAAACAGGTCAATTTAGCTCAAAGGGAGTCATTTATGATTTTATAGGGAATTTGGACAGAATCACTGTTTTACGGCTGAGCTCTGAGTCGGCCGAGTCGGCCAGCGATTAATTGAACGAGCCGTATAACATCAATTCTGCAATGGATATTAATATCCAAAGTATAGTGAAAACACTATTTATTAGCACAGTAACAAGATCGGCATTTTAAGACATTAACTTGTAAGCACAAAACACAAGATACTTCTCTTTTCTTATTTATTATATAAATAAGGCTTTATTAGATAAATCGAAGACATAAACTAGTCTAACACATAAACACACACACTCACACATTCTCACAAGTTGCAGGAAGAGAGAAAGTGAGGAAAGAATGAGTTTAAGAGAATGAAAATGTGAAATCCCAAGTTTACAGCAATATGTGCAATTGCATAGACCTGAACAACCATCAATCACTTAATTAACCCTTGAATTGAGTTCCTCAATGAGGTTAAAATTTATATTAAATGCACCAGTTCAGCTAGAATCCAGAGGTACTTGCGTTGCCTGTGTAGGGGGAGTTCCCTTTGTTGTAGTTATTGCAGAAAAGGGGGTTTCCCGAGGCGGCTGATTGGCTGGAAGTTCAGTAGTCATTGAAGTGACGTCTTGGGAAGCCAGTGGTTGGGCGTTGGCTGAAGATGCGGAGTTGTGGGCTGGTTGAAGTTTTGAAGCGGTCACAGACTCGAGGTGAACTCGGAGACACGGAGTTGCGGCAAAACTTAACTCAGAACACGAAACTCTCAACGGAAAAGAAAAGAAATTAAAGTAGAGGAATAGAAGTAACGAGACTAGATGGGGTTTCTCCTCATGGTTTTAGAGGAGCTGCTGGCGTGTAAACCAGAGCACGCTCAAAGAGCGCTAAAAAGCAGCGGCAAAAAGGCAAGGAAAAAACTAAAAGCAATCTAAAAGCATGACTAAAAGCTAGAAGCATAATTTGATGGTGTCCTGAGTATTTAAACTGGGCTGTTGGACACATCCCAAATGGTGTCTTGACCAATTATAGCTCGGGGTGTTGCGATGTTTCTCCTCCCAATACATAAATCAACATGCCATCTTATCAGTCACAATGTTGGAAATATTCCTGTTTAAAACCATGAACGCGAGCCAATGGATATCACACACAAGCAACGTGCAAACTTTGGGCAAGGGTTATGCCGGTGAACGTCTTAATCTCAATCAATTCACTATGCAGAAAGTGAAAGTAAAAACGGAATGACGAAGTAATGACAGAGCTTTCTGCATCTGACACTGCATGTTGTCTCAGAGACGACGAGAGACGAATCTACTTTAACATATGCTGATAACGGTATATGACTAACTGTTTTCATTTATTCCCTTGATATTTCTAATATTACATAGTGAAAAAATTAGAAGAAACATATTTCGTGTTAAACAGGAGTTTTTTGAAAGCTTGAAATAGGCTAAAGCTTCTTATTTCATTGATTTTTATTGATGACTGCAGTGTTAATACTTTAATTGTAGGCCTATAATTCATTGTATAATAGGCCTGTTTTAAAATACCTTTAAAAAAAATTTTTTAATTGAGGAGTAAATAGCCTAATTTTTTGTTATCCTCGCAGCACGCAAGTTATTTGGTAATTATTGCGGGGCAAATTAATTGTAATTATAATTTAATAATAAAAGTAACGTCATAATAATAATAATAATAATAGGCCTAATAAAAATAAGAATGTAACAGACCTACATTAATTGTAAATGCCAAATATCTTAATAATGCCAAAAGTTGATGTTTTTGACAATATCGCTGGCTACCGTCGACACAAGATCATCGTCTTTCGACGCACCCCAGCAAGGGGAGGTTATCGCTGGGCAGACAGCACGTTGCCTGTTACGTCGTTTGGGCTGCCTTGTTGAGCACAGTGGCACTGAGAACATTATATTTCACACACTTTAAGCTGTTTTATTTTCCAAATGTAATAGGATTAGTCCAACGAATCGAATCATTTGGTTTGTAATGCGTACCGAACCGAAAGCCTCGTTCAGTGTCACATGATCATTCTAATATGCTGATTTGGTGCTCAAGAAAAAATCTTATTATTTTCAATGTTGAGAACAGTTGTATTGCTTAGTATTTTGTGGAAACTTACTGACCCAAAGTTTTTGAATGATAGCATCATACTTTTGAGATATTTATTTGGTAAGTGGTCTGGTCTTCCCACCGCAATGTTGAAAAGATTGACACAATACCCTGTTGCTTGTTGAGCTCACAGCTAGGACAAAAACTCTGATTTACATGGAGACTTGAGTGCTTTTAGTGCTTGTTTCTTACCTGTTTCATGCCTATTTCGGAGTTATTGTGCGATAGCAAAAATCTACCCATTTGATTTTAAGGGTCACGTAAAACTTTTGTTAAAAACTACTATTTTGTACATCATAACATTAAAATAGAACCTCTGGGAAATAAAGCTCAAATGCTTTTAAAAGATGATATGACTCCTAAATGTTTATTAATGAGCTTCTCTCCTCTTTGTTCACAGTGCTGGTATATGGTGAAGTGTGCAGCTGCAGCGGTTAGGAGGAATGCATCATGGAGTTGCTGGTAGGACTGGAGGAAGCTACTGGGATAAGGTACTGAATCAGTGGTGTCATGAGACGCAGACAAAGAATAATAGAATCTGCATAATGTTCCTTCCCCTGTCTCCCTCAGTGCCACACTCTCCCGCCCCACAGGGCATTGTGGGTAATATATAGAGGTGCTCAATATGCGCTAGGCTCATGCGCTTGTTTATGGTAGAAATAAAGTGCAGTATAAACTGCAAACAAAGCAGCCGGAGAGGCGCTTAATGGCCTCCTCCTCTATCTCCACTATACTGTCTTCCCTGTCTCTGTCTCTCTGACTCTGTATTTCTCACTCTCTCGCTTTCTCTGCTCGCTTACATCCTCTCTTTCTCTCTCTGTCTTTCTTCTTTTTTAAACAAGAAGCTGGACCACTGAGATCATTTGCTATTTTCTGCTGGTCTCTTGACAACCTGACAGCAAATTACAGAAGCATTTTTTGTCGTCGGGTAAAATGTCTCTCAGTGGTCATTTCATTAAAACTTTCTATAAGCAATCCCCACCTGTCTTTGTTTGCATGAGTGTGTGTGCAGGCTTATTGTCATATCTAGAGCCTCATTTGGATCTCATAGTCCCAGACTCATAACCACTCACGACTATGAAATGGCATACTCAATGGCACTTTTCGTGAGTTTTTCTGCTCACTGTTTTGTACAGTTAGTCAACGGACTTCGTTAAAGTTGAAGTCTGTAATTTTTTTGATAGTGAAATACCTTTTCCTTGTTCAGTTTAATGTGTAGAGACAACTCCAAGTAAGCCATTTGTAGGTTGATTTCCTAGAAAAGTGTAAAATGTGTGGCTTTATGGCATTCATTAACATTGCTTTATTCGTTTGAGTCAAGGGAGTCTGTAATAACTGGAGAAAGTTATCCATTAGCATTCCTAGACATCTCAGTGGCAGTTTTCCAGCTGGTGCAAGACTCTGAAAGTACACGACTTCTCTATCTTTGCTAATGGAACTTACTCTGAATTTATTGAGTCCAGAGCTGTGAATGCAGTGTGACTAATCACTCAGGAGCCACAGGAAATCATGATGACATCATGATGCCTTCAGTCCCATGCCAATTATCTTGAGCTGTGATGTCGAAGGCAGCTAAAAAACTAAATTTCACGCATTTAAGAGCCTTCCAAACAATTGATAAAAACATAATATAATTAAATATTTCAGATTTAAGTGTTGCTTGTTACAAAGTCAGGATGCACATCATCTTTTGCATGGCCATCAATGGAGATGGCCATGATAACCAACCAAACCATCAGCTCTTTAAGTGAATGAAAATTCTGTCATTATTTATTCACCATCATACCAGCCCTGTATGACTTCCTTTCCTCAGAAGAAGATATTTTGAGAAATGTCTAAGTTTTTTTGTCCATACAATGGAAGTCAGTGGTAACCAAAACTGTTTGGTTAACAGCATTCTTCAAAATATCGTATTTTGTGTCCCACAGAATAAAGAATGGCATTTAGTTTTGGAACAACATGGTGAGTATATGAGAGAATTTACATTTTTGGGTGAACTATTACTTTAGGTTTAACCAATGACAAGTGTTTGGGGTCGGACTATTTGTTTGTCTGCCCATTGACAGAATCAAGGAGCAAATTTTAGTGTAGAATTTAACTATCAAGATTTTTGTGCATGCCTATGCATTTCTCAGGCATTCACTTTTATGAAATACAGACTGCTCTTTTTTGACTCAAGAATCTCAAGAAATTAAAAAGGTCTTTGATCTTGACCTGGTTCTGGTTTGTATTTATTCCTTGTCATTGAAGTAGATAATCATCAGCCTTGTTCCAATATATTTGTGCGTGGACGTTGTCTCACTTAGACTGATAAGAGAACTCAATATGAGCTCCTATATTAAGATATAAGCTCATATTGACAACCCAATTATAGAACTTTAATGCTCTTTGAACTTTCAACCATATAAGCAGCCAGTCAACCACCCCATCATGAAAGGTTCGATCAGTGACCCACAACCTTAAATAGACATTGTCAGTCATTAGTTTGAGTCTTAGTTGAACCATTGGAACAGAACTGGTGCAGTGCTGGCATGAACATAGCAGCTTAACATTTGTTGGATGTATGTAATGTATGTATGTAATGAGTTAATCGATTAGAACTGGGCTCAAGGACTACGCTGTCTCATAACAGGGCTTCCACAGCCCAGCTCCCTTTGCTGAGGGAGTTCAGCCCTGATTATCAGAGGGGCTTGGCACTGAAAGACTGGAGCTTACCCGTTCTCTGGATGTAATATTAGGAGCAAGCCACCAGAATGATTTCACATAGCATGGTCTAAATCCCTCATAATTGACTGCAAATCTGAGCACACTATTCTTGAGCCTAATCCAGTTTACTCCACTATCTCTCCCTCTCTCTTTTTTTAAATGCATGTATAAATATGTGTGTGTGCATATAAGAATGTTTAGATGATAAATGTGTTGATAAACCCAACTTTCTTAGTCTCCGTTTACGTTAAGGCTGCGTGAGTGTATAGCATGCTGATTCATTTTCAACCATGCAAATGAAATTAGACTCCATTAGTCCTGCTCGAGTTAACCTCTATCTTTACAAACATCAGCACATTCATATACTTCACACTAATATAATTCACAAAAATATAAATCTCTGTTCAATTACATTCAGCCTTCCTTTTTTTTGTCTCTCCATTGTCTTTCTCCTCTAGTGTGTTTTAGAAATATCACAGAAGCAAGACTGAAAAATACAGCCTATTTAACATCATCTTCCTTTCAGCAAATAAGGTAAAACTGCTGGCCACTTAATTAATATTAATGAGACAACTGTTAGATTTGTCCCTCCCATTTTTCAGATCAATATGAGATCAAAATTTTATTAGCACCTTTGGAAGGCAGTTTGTTCAATCCGATTAGAGGACCCGGAACTAATTATTGTTTAGGATATGTTATGATGTGATGAATGATAATTGCCATCGGCTCTTTAGCAGCGACAGGTCACTCGTCATTTTCTGCCAGCCTTTCTTCCTATTTTGGCCGTCTGGTTCACTGCTGGATAAGACGAGGGCAAAGTCTTTGTGGGATGCAATAAAGATCTCTCCAGTTATCTAGGCTATTTATCACCGGATCTCTCTACACTTTCTGATTTTGATTCTAAATGTTCATGGGTTTCCTTGTTGATACACATTATTTACTTTACCTAGTGGTGCCGATGATATCTGCGGAGTGGTTTTGTGGTATTGTTGTTTGTTTTCACTCAGGCAGTGCCCTTTCCAGCTGAGCTGATTGAATGAAGGGCATTCTTTGAAATTAATGATTGTCTTGTTTGAGTGAAAAGCAGAAAATATTCATGAAGTGAGCAAGAGAGAAACAGAGAGATAAAAAAATCGGAGAGTGAGAGGCAGAGAGATACTGAGATAACAGTCAATGTTTGGTCAGTACGTGAATCAAAATTACTATCACCATATATACCACATGACCAAAACGTTTGCAGACACCAAACACCATATGTTTTTTGCACATTTCATTTTAAAACGTGAACATTAATACGAAGTTGTGCACCATTCAGAACTGAATTAAGAATGCCTTTAAAAGGTCATATGACGTTGCTAAAAAAGAACATTATTTTGTGTATTTGGTGTAATGAAATGTGTTTATGCGGTTTAAG
>NW_015539907.1:1697390-1703616 GCF_001515605.1 Sinocyclocheilus anshuiensis
CACGAACAGCTTGTAACACTCCAAAGAGAAAGGAAAACTTGAAATCGCATCATATGACCCCTTTAAGTTCCAGTTTAGTTCCTGAATTTGAAATGGATTGGAACTAAAGCAGAATACAGGATACAGAATTGAATTTGGATGCAGTTTGAATTTGATTGAAAGCACGTAGTATTCAAATTAATTGAAAATCACAGAAATAAAGAAAAAAGCAACGATGGATGGATGGATAGACAAATAGATAGACATGTGGATAGACAGACATATTCTCTTTCAAATTCCAATTCAGTTTCCTGTAGGGTGTGGCCAATTAGATTCAAATTCACATTCATGAATTTAAAAAGATGTCAGTTTGGTTGTCAAACTCAAACACTGTGTGAACATAGCTGCAGCCTAGAAGTTGTATGAAAGAATCTGACTGATTATGTCAAGCTGGTCTGTGATTGGACAGTAATAACTAAATAGTTTCTACCTGTTTCCGATCTCATATGGACTTGAAGACATGAGAGTCTCAATTGCTGGACAAATGGATTATTTTTGTTGTGTGTGTGTGTGTCGCTTGGGCCTAACGAGGCAGCAGGACACAGAGGAGAGAGCTGCTATACCTGCACAGCATGGACAGTCAGCAGGGGTGGACGAGAGTTTAGCAGTACACACACTGTGCAGAGCAGCTGTCATCACATCCGCGCACACACACACACACACACACACACACACACACTTTCATACTGAGGTGTGGCTGCTGAAGTTTGGAGAAAAGAGAGGCAGATGCTGTTGGAAGCAGCGCAGTATGGAGCCTCTTGTTTTTAACACCAGACACTCACACATACAGCTGGCTGTGTTGGAAGAAGTACAGGTTGAATGTGACTTATTATTTATGCAATGCAATTTGTAATCCTCCTCTTTCCTTCTTTCTGTACCTACGGGTGTGCTTACTAAGACGTTTGGCACTAAATTTTGTACATAAGTAAAATTCCACATAGCGCCTAAAAGAACTGTAATCTTCTCCAAGAAAGTTGTGCTTCATCAATTGTCTTGGTCCTTTTTTTTTTTTTTCTACTTGGATCTTTTTTGCAGATCTACTTGCGACTGAACTAGGGTTCTTAAGTTCTTTTGATGTTTGGATGTGTTTTAAATATTACTATAAATTCATAGATGTATATTATCTGCACTACTGGTAAAAACTACAGTTTTTTTTTCATTTGTGTCTTTTGTGCTTATTGAGGCTTCCTTTATTTGACCAAAAATACAGTATAAACAAATACAGTAAAATATAAGTATACAAATAATTTTGTGGAAACAGTCATGCGCTGTTCAAAAGTTTGGAATAAGTAATATTTTAAAAATCTAAATTATTCAGCAAGGATGCATTAATTTGATCAATGGGTGACAGTAAAAACACAATGTTACAAGAGATTTCCTTTTCTAATAAATGACCTTTTGAACTTTCTATTCACAAAGAATCCTGAAAAAATTTACCATGTTTTCCACAAAAATATTAAGCAGCACAAACTGCTTTCAACATTATAATAAGAATCATTATTAATAATTGAGCACTAATAATAATTGCTAATAATTGAGCACCACATCAGCATATGTGTATGTGGTTTAAATCTAAGTTTAAATCTAGATGAAAGACCCAATTCTTTAACCTGGCTTACACATAACACACTTACACATTTCTATTACTCAAATCCGTTAAAGGATTGTTAGGCTGCATTAATTAGGTCAACCGGAACTGGGAACACTTCCAATATCACCCGATATACTTGCTACATCGTAAGAAGAATGGCATCTATGCTAATATTAGTCTGTTTCTTTCTTATTCCGAGGTCACCGTAGCCACCAGATCCAGTCCGTATCCAGCCCAGATGGTGGATCAGCACCTAGAGACGACCTCTACAGCCCTGAATTTCAGCGGAGACCATCCTAGACTGCCATCGGGACAAGACCACAGGAACCAGATGAGCCCTCTGCACAATCTAACTTTGCTGCAGCATGGATCAACGTGCTGGTTCGTCTGACCGGACGAGAACTGGCCCCCCGACTGAGCCTGGTTTCTCCCAAGGTTTTTTTCTCCATTCTGTCACAGATGGAGTTTTGGTTCCTTGCCGCTGTCGCCTCTGGCTTGCTTAGTTAGGGACACTTGTCATTTTTACGGAACGATATCGATTCTTAAATCCCAATAATCGATTAGTCTAGCCTTTTTTTCAGTTAATGGACAGAACATCGAAGGGCACTTCCCATCCAATATATCGCAATAAGCATTGTGCTTTGGTACTATTAATATAAAAAACAAAGTTTCAGATTTCAAATTCTGTCCATTGTATTAAAGTATTCAAACAATAAATGCCATTTTGGCGCTGTTTAATGTGGAGTGACAGATCGCTGTAGCGCCTCAGTAGTGCAAACTGACTCTCATGTATATTTTACAGCATTAGTTGAGAGATTTTTTTCCTTGAGAAAATTTGGCATGTACTGTACCTGATATATATCCAAATTCCAAAATAATCGATATTGAATTGAAGATGAGAATCCAATCGAATCGAATCGTGAAATTTGTGTCAAAACCCAGCCCTAATTAGAATGATATCTGAAGGATAATGCGACACTGAAGTTTGCATTAATGGCTGCTGAAAATTCAGCATTGCCATGACAGGAATATATTACATTTTAAAATATATTAAAATAGATGGTTGAGTATAAGAGACTTCTTTTAAAAACACACACAAAAAATGTTTTTTTAAATAAAAATGTTGAATTAAAATGTTTATAAATTAGACAGTGTTTTGTATTTTTTGTATATTTTAATATTTAATATTTTTAAGTTTAGATTTTTTTTTTCAATAAGTCATGATTTATTAAAAATAATAATAGCAATAAAAATTTAATTAAAAATTACAAAAATTAAATTAAAAAAATTAAAAAAAGAACTCTGAAATTGACAGGTTTGTGATTCAGCATTTTACTTTTTAGATGATAATATTAATATTATCTATTATAACCATGGCTTACTATTCTTCTTTTTTAGTCTCTTTCTTTCCACTTTCTCGCTCTCTTTCTCTCTTTCTTGCCATTTAGAATGCCTGATGTGCATGTGTGGCTGACAGTGAGCTTTCACACTCTGCTGTCAGAGTGAAGTGATAGGAGAGATGACAGACAGACAGGCAGATGCCCAGCGCTCCGCTCTCTTTTGGCATACAGAACAACCACATCACAGAAAACCGTTTAGAAAACGTTTTGTTTGCCTTTCCCTCCATTTGACCTACACTATATTCCTAAAAATAAGTGGCCACTCAGACACCTTACCAATACAGTATGTGCTTGTTGAGCTTTAATAGAGAGTCAGTTCACCAAAACAACTACCACTTGATGTGATCAAATATGAATTAAGCTTCATCTCAAACTGTGAAGCTCGGTTGACTCAGGAGAAAAGGATGGAGGAGGGATGGATGACTAGAGAGAAAATCAGAAAGGCCATAAATGTGAGGTGCTGCGACTTAAAACATAATCATCTCTATGTTTTAAGTCGCAGCACCTCACAGTGATGTCCTTTCTGATTTTCTCTCTAGTCATCCATCCCTCCTCCATCCTTTTCTCCTGAGTGACAGTCCGATGTTAATCCTCAGGGTCAGGGGGTGGCTCACCCCTCCTTGTTGCCGTTGTCCTTGGCCCTGTTTCTTAATTCATCCAGCACTCATTACACATGCCGCTGTGTGTCTGAGACAAGTGGCCACTTGAAACATGCTGCGGTGAGCACGCCTCGGTGGCCAGCGATAATTAACATCAGCTGGGGCAACAAACATCTATACCTCCTGAGAAATGCGGGATGATGGACCTGACACAAGGAGTGATGATTGAACAGAAGCAGGAAGAGGTTAAAGGGTGGAGCTGAAGAATAAATAAGAATATATGAAGAAGTTGGTTGACCATGGAAGGTGGACGTATGAAATATCATCTTTATGGCCCTGAATGTGTCTTCCTTGCTCCTGTCATCATCATAGAATAAGCATAAATCTGTTAGAACTTCCATAGACTACCTACATACAGTAGGTCGGAATGCTTCGCAGAATACTGTGAATGTGTTAGCCAGAGGTCACTGCTTGCCAGAACGCTCAACACTTAGCTCTCGCTTCCGTTTTCACAGTTAGGGCAGGTCACCTCTGGCTGCCCACCCATTTTTTCCAGTCTGTGAAAGATCGGCAACCTTTTTGTCTTTCAGTTGCTCTATCTATATTCAAGGTCAGCCTGTCGACTTTGCTTTTTGAAAAGAGGCAGAATTTTAATTTCTGCTTTCATGTCATAAATGGATCAGTGTGGGGCTTTTTTTGTTGTTAAATATTCTTGCAAAGCTTCCTGTCCAGTAGGCCATGTCGGTCAGGTGTTAACTACACAGCTCAAATTGGATTGGATCTAGTGCATTTTAGGAGGAGACGTGTCACTTCTGGGTGGGAAAATTATGGATGCAGCATGTTTTGCCTTGGGAAAATATGCATAAATGCTGGCATGTGATTGGCAGGGCTGGTTGGGAGGGATTTACTTGGCTAGGACATATGTACCGTAGACATCTCACGTACAGTATGTATTATTGCACAAGGGTTTGAATCAGGAGTATATCAGAGCAAAAGAGGGGTCAGTTTGCATCATATCTGCTGCACTGCTCATGTTTTCTGCGACTATCTAAAATAATAACTATATCACTGACCATTTAAAAAAAACTGTCATCATTTATTCACCCTCGTTGCTGTTTTTTGGGTGAATGATTTCTTTAATACAAAAAATGTTTTCACTTGAATTCTTAACATTTTCAAAATAGCCCATATCTGCTTAATTTATTCCAAACTTCCTCTCTGGCACTCTCTCACTTCTTCCTTTGATATCTTTTTAGTTTAGAGTTCTTTTGTCTTTATCATTTGCTTTTCTGCGGTGGATCTTTTCACAGCAGGAATGATAACAGACAAGCAGGATCTGGAGGCAGATCTCAATCCCGAGTCCAAAGGGTGGAGGAGACGCTGTGATGTGTCCGTGGTTGTGGTGGGCTCACGCTGAGCGGGGAGATTGAAGAGGGAGACTCCAGAGCACACTCTCCACGAGCAAGGGAGGAAAGAGGAAAGAGATCTGTGATGTGGTGAGATGAGATGAAGGAGAAGGAGGGATAGATGATGTGGTGCAGTGGGTGGGGACGCTCTCGTAAACTGGATGATCACAGCCACACCGGCCCCCCTTGTCTGCAGCATCACTCCAAAACATCCCTAACAGATCAATCCATTACTTACTGAAACACACCGTGACCTGCCTGTGATTTTTGTCTGGCGGTCAAGGCAAGTAAATGTGAGCGTAAAATGAGAGGTAATATTAAATCAACATGATGTGGAAAGGTAATATCTTGTCTTTGGTTCTGTCTGAAGTCAGATTTTGCTCATGTCCAGTTTGTTTTGCCGGGTCACGGCACCAGAAAATCAGCAGCATACAAAACAAATGAATGTAGCAAAGAAAAAAATACACAGTAAGAAAACCCCTGACCTTGTGGACCACTGTTGTCCATAGCAACAACTGGATAAACCACATTTCAAGTTTTAATAACACAAGATACTATGGGAGATTTACAAGCAATTTTTAGCTTTCTGACTTTCTTTTTGCGATTGGATGTTTCTTCAACTTCAGGCACATTTATGTCTCAGGGTTGCCCAGGTGAAAAGGAAATATATTGAAATTGTGCTTTTTCAGACATACTTACTATATTTAAATTATACTATACTAAGTGCATATTAAATGTATTATTTTGAAACAACTTTAAGTATATTAAGTGTATTTCAAGATATGTTTAAGTTTGATTTTAATCTATTTGTAATATATTTAATATATTGAAATTGTGTTAAATTGGAACCACTTTAAGTATATTTAGTGCAATTTAAGTGTATTTCTTAAAATACATTTAAAATATCCTTTTAATACTTCATGAACTACAGTTAGCGTATATTTTAAGCATCGTTTTAATGTACTTCAAGTACATTTCAATTGTATTTCAGCTCATTGGAAATGCATTAGCATCCCACTACTAGTATATTATAAAGCTGCTTTTTTCAGTATACACACACGTACACACTTTGATATCTAGAAAACTTTAATGTATTATATATTGTTGTGTACATTACAAATATTCATAAAATACACTAAAAAAGGACAGCAGCATATATACTTAGGTGAAAAACAAAACATACTATTAAAT
>NW_015539907.1:1704000-1717092 GCF_001515605.1 Sinocyclocheilus anshuiensis
TCTCTTTTGTGTGTGTGTGTGTGTGTGTGTGTGTGTGTGTGTGTGTGTGTGTGTGTGTGTGTGTCTGTGTATGTTTGAGTGCATGTGTTTGTGTGTGTGCACTGCGCCACATGCCGCCGCAGCCTTGTAGCCTTCGCATCAGCTTTCAGGAATGGGACCCTACACGCATTCGCAATACTTTCTCTTTTCTTCCTTTCAAACAAGTGGCAGACTGCTTTAATAGAGACATATGAATTAACTCTGAACTAAGATATGGCTCCACAGTACTGCAATAAATTGCATATCACAGAACGGTCTCCTGACTTGCTGAAACAAACTGCTTAATCCATCCACTGGATGGGTTCCTGGTCTGTCCAAACTGTTTAGACTGGTCTTGTTTCGTGGTTTTATAGTCTTTTTCTAATTCAGAGCCCTGTCTTTAAAATATATCTTTATATTTATATAGCTATTCTTCTCATCATTTTCCATCTTTCTAAACCAGAATTTGCCCTGTTACACTCCATCTCTCTGTCTGCACCTCCGTACTCAGGTTCAGATTTGTCTTTATATGTTACAAAAGAGCGTACAGAATGCCTGTCATTTGAAAGGTTACCTGGCTAATAGAATTGCCCCATATACAGGGACTGGTATACTAGGACAGATTGAGCTTGTCTCCTCGAAAGTGTGGTAAGAATATTTCTAGTCCATCTGTTTAAATGTTTCAGTTTAATGTGTGATTTTCAGGCAGCAAGGTGCAGAGGGAAAAGATGTAAGACAAGCAACATTGTGAGTATTTGCCCAGCCTTTTTAAAAAGTCATGAAGTCCTGAACCGAAGTATCCATTATTGAAGCACCGGTCCAAATGGCTTCTCATCCCTATGCGCAGATTTTCTCCTCCTTTAAAAAAAAACAAAACGAATACCTCTGGTACACTGCAATCTAGTGGGAAATGACCTGTGTCATATGTCTCCTATAGGCTGTCCATACAGAGCATAGTGATTATAGCCCCTAAGATGCCTATGATAAGTGTTTTTCATTTATGTGGTTGGGATATCGATTGTGGAAAATTAGGGTCATGTTGCTGGTGAAATTGGTTATGAGGAAATAAGAGGGAGACATGCAGAATATATTCTAAAATAGAGTATGGTCATTATTGCTATAAACAGCAGCTGGTTGGTAACCAATCATAAATTCAGTAGTAAATATTTAAGTTAATTTAATTTCTGGTAACTCCAGCTACTTTCAGCATGAGAGCCACAGGGAGACAGTTTGTCAAAAAAATTTGTATAAATTACAGTAGGCTAGGTCGAGAGAAGTGCAGATTACAAATACAGTTCACTTAAAACCAACAAGCATAGATAAAAATCGTTCAGTCAAAATTAAAAAAGAATTTTAAAAAATTTATACTCAATATATGTATATTTTCTTTGATATTTCAGGCTGCTTTGAGAATCAGGTTGTTCGCATAGCAACATGCTGATACCAAACTCTATTGCTGTGTATGGAGTGCTATTTGTATACAGATTTGCTACACTGACACCCTGCCATTATTTCCTGTCATGTTTCTCTTGACCCTAAAAGGCCAAGAAATACAATAAAACCAAAATGCAAGAGGTTCCTGGAGAAATTTCTATTTGAAAAAGTCCAGAGAGCTTAAAATATTGTGTCCTATATACACCCTACAGCATACTGTTATACTATAACATACTGTTCTATTTCCTGCCACAAATGATAAAGTGTTCTGCTTTTGTAACGCTTAGAGAAAAGTAGTCAAATTCTTTTGGCTTTTTAATAGACACACAATGTCGCACTGTTTAGACACATTCGCCCACTTCCGTTCCGTCAGTACAAACACACTTTTACACCTGCCGAGTGAACACACACAGGAGTGGGACTCACACATGCAGTCTCATACTTTCACATGAGAGTGTGAGAAGCGTCACCATCCGTTTTTCGCACCCTTGTCTTCACACCCCTGTTCAAGGTGTGTTGCAAGTCTTCAGGTACATATCTGATTTTGGGAGGGGACAGTCAATGCTATATTAATAGAATCTTATGAAACATTTACCTATGTTACTTCTAGTTGTATTTACTTGAGATCTTTTTGCAAAAAAACACTGTGAACAATGATAGATTATCATCAGTTGTATCAGGTTTCCATGAACCTGTGAAAATATCACAGTGTTTGTTTTATATAGTCTTATACAGTACGTTTTATTATTTTAAATCATATCCTATGGTACTTATTTGACACTTGAAAACAAATATTTTGATTCTATGAAATGTTTACATTATCATATGTCAATTATGATTACTTGTGTAAGAGTAATATGAGTGTGACGTGAGAGAGAGAGATTTGTGAAGATTAGAGATAAAGTTAGGGGTAAACTGTGGGCTGTGTTTTACAGCTTTAAAATAAAGTGTGAGCGCATTCACCATCCTTCCCTCCAAATCGCACACTAACGCTTTCAGGAACACGGAATCGTGTAACACAAAAGACTTTAATTTTTCTATTTTAATTCATCGCTTTTCGTGTTTACCTCCACTTCCCGTGGTTCAAGGTGAGATTGAGTTGCTATGGTAGCATTGCTGAGATCACTCCACCTCTTTCAGTATTTCAATAATGTTTTCTTGTACTTTTCTACCCATTTCAAGGGCATTTCTGTAAGAGTGGTATGAGGAAGCAAATGCATCTTGCTTCTACTGCTTGGAGAGAGTTTGAACAGAAATGCTGGTTTTGTCTTTGGGAGAAAGAGAGGAGGAGGTGAGGAGTTGGGCGGGGGGCCGCGTTCTCTTCTCTGTCTACTGAATTCATGTTTGTTGTTGTATGAGTGGATGTATAAGTGAGTGGATGAAAATGTGTCTGTATCTATATATCGTCATATACTGCGATGCATCCTTTCAAACTAAATCACAATCTTTAGCCTTTGCACTTTCCATTCCTTGACTCAAATACATCCAGATGTCAATGCCAGTGGAATGTATTGGTATGTGGACTCTGGTATGTTGATTCTTTCGGATGCTTTGATGGTTGGCATTTAGCTTGCCTTGCTTATAAAGAGATTTTTATGTCTTTTAAAAGAAAGTTAACCCAAAAATGACCTCATCCTCATGTCATTCCAAACCTTCTGTTGAAAAAAAAATTATTTTGAGATGTTGATCTTCATGTGGGTCTTATAGGACAGTTCATAGTGACTACATCTGTTAAAACAACAAGAAGCACCATAAAAGTAGCCCATATGTCTTGTTCTATTTTAAGTCTTCTAAATCTAAAGGATTGCATTGTGTGAGGAACAGATGAAAATTTAAGCCCATATTCCCTGTAAACCTTCCAATCCAGTGAGCTGGAAACTCGGGAAAAGCTGCAATTACATCTCTGAGTCAGTGAGTTGAACTACAATTCCTGAATGAATATTTCTAACAAATTTGTTAAAAGTAAACGTGTACAATTTGTTAAAAGAACAGTCTCAAAACAATAATTCTTACACTAATACAATTCACAAATTCAGCAACCCAATTTAGTAATCCAAATGTAGTGGTTCTCAAATTGTCATAATGACTTAATGTTATTTCCTCACACAACCCTGAAAAGTGATAGGTAAACTGTGGCCTGTATTTTGCGGGTTTAAAATAAAGTGAGCATAATCACACACTGAAGCATCACACAAACCTGTCATATGGCTTCAGAAGATTTGGAATATAGAGCACAAGTTGTATGGACCTCTTTAATAATATTTAGGCCTAATGTTTTTTTGTTTTGCTTTTTTTATGTAATTTTTTAAACCTTTTATGGTGAGCTTCATGGCAATTCTTTAGTAATGCATGAAAAAATAGTAAGCAGATTTGGAACAACATGATGGTGAGTAAGTTCAAACTTCAGATGAACTATTCCTTTAATTATCCATCAGTAGCTGCTGTGTCTTTGGCTCTGAAATGCTTGAGGTAGAATATGCTGTAAATTTTTGGCAAAATAAAGCATATATTCTACTCTGAATCAGTTCTGACTGACTGTCTGGGCATGAACTAAACTGATGGACTGGGTCTTTGCTGGCATTGAATGGACTGTTGGTCAGTGTGGGCTGTTCTGAGGTCAGTTGTGTGGGCAGTAGTGTGTAGACTCCCACCAGGCCTGAGATTAATGCTGCTCGTTTTCTCTCCAGAGGAGATTAATGAGGAAACCTCAAACTGTTTGAATCAGAGAGCCAGGGCTCCGCTGAGTTGTATACACACTAGACACACATCTGCTATCTGACATTTGCCCTTTCTCCTTCCTGCTCTCTAAAAGTTTCTTTCTGACATACTGTAGGTGCATGTTGTAGCTTGAATGTATAGCCTAGTTGATTTCTTGATGCCATGCTTTAGTTTTCAGCACAAAATTATTGGTGTTGCTTTTATAATGAATTCGCTGCCTCATGTTGGTCTAACTTTTCATGTTCTGCTTGTTATTAATTTGGTTCTAATGGAACTGTGCTGCCAATGCACACTGTGTATTTATGGGCAATTTCAATGGTTCACTGTCTGATATTTTTCAATTATGTTTATTTCCCTGTTATACGCTCTTTCTCAAGGTATCTAGAAGTTCCTCTCTGAACGCTTGAAAAATAATGGAGTGTGCGCTGAACTGATTTAATCTAACATGGTCCTATTATGTGACCGATGTCATAAGGTCCTGGATATGTTTTCATTGGTCGGGAGGCATATCTGACTGTGAGTGTGTGGTATGTGTGAATCACAGCTTTCTAAGCATTTTAATGGACTAATGACTCAGTGCATCAGGTGTGTGTATGTCCACGCAGCCTGACCTGAGCGACGCTGAGCAGCTGAGACTCACCTCTCGCCTCCTGCTGGTTCAGCCCTTTCCTGGAGGAAATGCCTGCCTAGCCGTGACCTTAAGCAACGCTTCGGAGTAACACCTTAGGTCTGTGCTTGGACAGCTAAACTTTAGGATATTTGGCAGCATTATTGTCGTTTGGCTGCTAGATCTGTGTAATGAGTCATGTTATGTTATGAGTTTCAGGCTCATCTTCAGGGTTTGCTCTATCTCCCCAGCTAATTATCTCTCATTCGACCTCCAGATCACCTAGATCATGGAAGCGTATGAGAGAATTTAGTTTTAAGTTTTAAGAAGCCAGTACAGAGTTCAGAGACACTAAATCAATCATTTGGACCAGGGTTGTGCATTCAGAAGTGAAGAATACCTTTTGAATTCCAATTGAATTCCTAAATGTGAATTGAATTTGAATTGAGGTGGCAAACGGAATGCCAAATTGTGTTTTAAGGAAGAACAATTCATATAAAATGTTATACATGTAATTGTTGTGTAGTTGTTAATAATACATTTAATTGTCATCATGTGTAATTTAATTATGAATGCATTTCAAGAAACATTCAAGTTAATTGTATTATTATTAATAAGAAGAAGGACAAGAGTTTTAAAAATCTAATTATATGGTATATAATTAAAATTTATATTTATTTAATGCAAAGTTCCATTGCAAATTGTATATTTTATTGTATATTGCATGTGTGATTGTGTAAGATATACAATTGTATATTGTAGCTATATTTAAAAAGTTATACATATTTATTATGTTTAGGATCATTTGCAATGGGACTTTTTAACAGGTATAATATAATTCTGTTTCAAACTATATATTTATTTTATTTTCATATTATATTTTTATTTTAGTTTATGTTGTAGAAACTTTATTTCCCAAAATACTTTAAATTATGCCAAAGTGGAGTCAAATGACATGAAGCTCTCAATGAAGTAAGTTCATTTCCTGTTTGCTATTTTCTTGATGTGTTGGACTAATGAAATTCCTTAGTTGTGTGACTATGTTGAATATCTCTTTTTTTTTCTTTTTTTTTTTGCAATTGCAGTTTAGTAAATTCCTCTTCCTGTCATTCCAATTCAAATTCAAATTCTTCTGTTTCAATGTCAGACCTGGCTTTGGGATATTGGCATTTCAAATCAAATTCCAACTCATGAACTGAATGACAGGCATTACATTTCAGAAATTGTGCCAAAACCTGATTTGGACAGAAAAGGATAGGCATTTTAGAACATTTACAAATTGTTCTCTATTATCAGCGCGTTCGCCATAGGTACAGCAAACTTCTGTGAAGAGATCGACAGCTAGAGCATGAGTGGAGTGTGGTGAGAGAGGACTCTGAATTCCCCAAGCTGACGATGTAATAATCCAGCTAACAGGTAAAGGCTGGAGTCTGAGACCGTGTCACACTTCCACACAGACACACACTCACACACGATTTCATGTTATTAAAGGTGTCACCACGCTCCCCCAGAATTAGGTTGTCAATCATAGTGGCCATCGTCCATGGAGAGAAAAAGATAGAGATTAGTCCATCCACTCTGCCTTTGTCTTCCCACCGTTCATCGTCAGTCTCAATCTATCTGCCACCTTTACATTTCTCTCTTTAAATAGAAAAGAGACAGCGCACATCCCCACCCCTGCCTCCTTTCCTCTCATCTTTTGCCACCGCCTCATCTCTCTTCGCCTCCTTTTCTTCCCTTCATCTCTTTCTAACCTGACAAAATATCACAATGCATTTTTATCCTTTTTTGTTTTACTTGCTGTGTCATTGATCAATGCGGCCAAAATGCCAGGCCTCCATCACCACAACAGAGTGTGATAGTGGAGCTTTGCTGCAGCCCACTGGAGCTGATCTGTTTTATCTCAGCCTCTTGGGCAAAATGTCACTCCAGGAGAGAGAGGCTAAACCAACATATGTCAGCCGCCCTGTCATCCTTGGTTGGGCTGCGGACGAAGAGGGAGGAGGGCTCGCTTTCGACGAGCTGCTTGGTCACGGCTGAACGGTATCTGATGGAGCCACGGTGCAGAATCGGGGTGAACAGAGGTGGTAGTTAGAGAGTACGAGGGTGGATGGGGGCTTGTGCGGAGTCACCGTGTTTGGTGGTCTGTCTGCACAGCGGAAAGCTCTCTGACATTACAATGTCGATTAAGCATGACTTGTCAGGGTGTAGGGGCAAAGAGGAGCAAAAGATCACTGTCTATGCTTGCACAGCCGACATATGTGTTCGTGTAACCTTGACCAGATGATCAACTGTGTGATCAGTTCATTCAACATGTATGATTAATAGGGTCATTAATATTGATATAAACTACTGTATACTGAACAATTATATCATAATTTACCCCGATTTAGTTTCAAAGACTTCCAGATGTTGTACCATATTGGTTATTAGAGTTTTTTTTAATCATATTTGTCGAAATTGGATATTGGAGCTGATATTGGATATATAATTGTGCAGTCTTATTTTCCCTATATTTACATTTAGATTGCTTTTGTAATCTCAAAATAGCGATTTTACAAGTACATTATAAGGATGTGATGCCTAAATACACTAGCATTTTTAATGATATGTTTTAATATTGCAGGCTAATAATATTTTAATACTATCCAGTTATCAAGTTATTGAAAAATATCTAATGAAATGATGATTTTAGATATTTACCATGGGCATTCGTATTTTCCTAGTTTTTACCTTAGATTACCTTTGCTGTCACCTAACACTCACTCACATTTAATCATAGCACTATGTTAATGTAATCTTTAACAAATCTCAAAATGAATATCCGTTTTACTGTACATTAGGGGTGTAAGAAAATATCGATACACGTGACTATCGTGATATTTTGTTTGGCGATACTGTATCGATTCTCAAAAACGGAATATCGATTTTTTTTTTTTAAACCATACAAGATTCATGGCAGTTGTTTCGTTTTGAGTTTATATCCCGACCGCTAGATGGCAGTCTTCATCTCTGAACTTAAACAGTGACAGGAAATACTAGCATTAGGGCATGCCACTAATGTTAGCGTTAATATAGTTCGCTGCTAGTAATGGCGGATGAAAGGAATTGTTCCAGTTCCCATTTCGGTGTACAAAGCTGAAGTGTGGAGTCATTTGGCCTTTTATCGTCCACCCCCGGGACCGTGGCGCGGGCGCCGCCTTGGTTCCGCAGCTTGCCGCGTCCCGTGTGAAGGGCCTCTCACACCGGACGAGGAAAGCGCTGCGCTATGAAACCCATTAATTTCAATGGCGGTTTGTTGCTGCGCCGACCAAAGTGCACCCGCAGCGGAGCGCACCGTTGGCGAGCTTGCGTGTGCGCCGCGGTCAAAGTTCAAAATAGTTCAACTTTTGCCGCTGCGCTCTGTGACGTTTACCCGCGCGGCCAATAGAAACGGGACATCCAAATGAAGCTCCTTCGCAAGCCTTCGACCTGCGAGTTTCATGCACCCACAGCCTCTTCTTCCTTGCTGCTCTCTCTCTTCTTCTTACTAGCAGGGCTAGTGCTATCGCTCGCTTCTTAGCACGAGACAGATACATATTTTGCTGCTGACCGAAAAGTTGGAACAACAAATGACTAGACCTATAGAACTCCCGCTAAAAGTTTTGAAAACTCCGCCTACTTTGCTCTGGCCAGTTTAGCGCAAATCGCTTTGTATCTGAAGGGCTGCGCTGAACCCAGCGGGCAGCGCAGCGCTTTCTGCGTCCTGTGTGAAAGGCCCTTGAAGAGCCTTCGCGCGGGGTTGCGGCGGTACAGGGCCTTGCACACCGGACGCGGAAACCGCTGCGCTGCGCTATGAAACCCATTCATTTCAATAGCTTGCACCGCGCAAGGGCGGTTTGTTGCTGCGCCGACCAAAGATTCATGGACGCTCGACGCTCTAACGTAGATCGAATGCTTATCTTGTATTTAAAGGGGTCGTAAAGCAAACAAGCTTGTTGATCTTGCGCAGACTGACCACAAGGAGGGTAACGTTATAAGTTAACCTCATTAAATATTGTTGTGGACGAAGTATTAAAATCCTTTACCTAATAATGTATAAAGCATTAATACCACACTGTAAAAATACTATGATACAAGTAAAAGTCCTGCATTGAAAATGTTACTTAAGTATAATCAGTGAACTGGGACTATTATACTATTATTTATTATATAATTAGTTTATTATTCCTATAACGTTAATGCACATCAGCAACTCACCAGGAACACCAACAATCTCAGACACCTTGGTCCACGCATCATTTTTTATTTTATTTATGTCCCTGTACGCAAACAGGGACATGTAGATTATTGGGAAACCCGCCACAGCAATAAACAACCTCTCCTCCATTTTGCTTGGGAACTAATGTGGTCGGAACCAAAGTTTACAGGACTGCGTTCTCTGGAATCCTCTCAAGCGGTGGACGTCTACGTTCCGATTGGTTGCCGCCGAACCGCGTCATAGGTCATTACCATAAAGTTGACCTGATTTCAACTCTCCTCGATGCCCTCAACGTCCAAGACGCGCCGCTGCTCGACACCAGCTCACATTGAAAATTGCCTTGTCCAAATACACACACTTGTGGTCTTTGCACTTCACCACTTCACTACTTATATGACGTATTTCCTGTATTTGGCCCAAGTGTTCAAGTGAGCATGAAGACCACAAGTGTGTATACTAATCTTTGCAGCAATAAAATGTGTAGCACTTTGTTTTACTACCAAATTATATGTAATATGTTATTATTAATAATATTTAACTTACATTGGAAAGGTTTCCGTGAACTCTCGCGCGATCTTGGCAAAAAGTCTCACGATTTATTTCCAGAACATGATGCATGATGGGATACACTAACGCTTGAATACCGATCCGGAGCGTATTCGAGATAGTGTGGGTTTAGTGTGCGTTAAGGGCACTGCGATTTGGCGTTTTTAAGACCTGGGACAGTCTTGCGCACTTACTTCCTGTCGGTTAGGGTTAGGGTTAGGGTTAGGGCATTTTGATCTGTCTTTTGTTCAGATCAAAATGTTATGACATTGTATGTTACAATTGTAAACTTAAAATGTGAACCTTTAAAGCAGGGTCTAAAAACATATATGGTCTTTTTATAAAATGCATATTATACATTTAACTTAAGGATCCTGCAAGCACTTAAATTTTTACCCTTGACTTGTACTGCACAAAAAGTGGTTCAATAACATTGAATGTTGCAGGGACTGATTATTGCAAATGCAGATCCCACTGTGTTCTGGTTAAAAAAAAAATTATTTCTTTTTTTATTGCTAAGGTTTGCATATGGTGATGTGTTCTTTATGACAGCTTTCCTAAAAATATATCCTATTCCTAAAATAAAAAATATCCCAATATATCGCCTTGCTTACAGTATTGCAACATATATCGCAACCCCTGTATCGTGATACGTATCGTATCGCCAGATTCTTGCCAATACACAGCCCTACTGTACATTATAATATTGTGATGCCTAAATCTACTTGTAGCACTTTAAATAACTAATTTTAATATTGTAGTAGTTTTATATTGTCCAGTTATTGGTTATTAATAAATGTGAATGATATGATTATTTTCTCTGTTTTTACCTTTAAATTATTTTTGCCATCATCTAATGCTTACTTACAGTTAATAATTAAAACACTAATTTAATAAACTGTTAAATGTAATCTTTAGCAATTGTCAAAATGATATCATTTTTACATAACGTACATTATTATATTGTTGTGTCTAAATCCACTTGTAGCATATTAACTGATTTATTTTAATATTGTATTCTTTTAATATTATCCAGTTATTGGTTAATAAATATGAATGATATGATGATTTTGGATATTTAATTAGAAATTCATATTTTCCCTATTTTTACATTTAGGTTACCTTTGCCATCATACCATTTTAAATGACCAATGATTGTAATATTGTTGAATTTTAATATTGTCCAGTTATTGATAAATATTTATGAGATGACCGCATTAATGGATGAATAGATGAAAGTGCATTGATGCATGTTTCATCCCAGTGCCCCAGTTTGAGTGTGCATAAATGCAAATGAGGTAACAAGTAACAACTATCTTAAATTTAGCCTCTTTCACCTTCTTTCTTCACTATTTTTCCAGCATTCCTCCTCCATCCCAGCTTTTACTTTTCTCACTGTGGAATTATAAGCTTAAATCAAGACTCATGGTTAAGCCTCTCTATTACAGACAGCAAGTCCAACCTGTCTACCAATTTCCACATCACTCTTAAATGTTAGCTGAACATGGGAACTTATGAAGTATATTTAATATCAAATATAATCATTTCACATGTGCAAGTAAGCTGTCTTTTTATGCAATACTTTGGGTATTTTTGACAGAATGTATGTGATATTAGCATTACTCTGGCTTTACGGATATATCATGTGAAATGTGTTGAGCTGAGCACATGCTTTGGCATCGTTTCCCACCCCTCAGCCAAACCCCAGAAGCTGCCTGTTCTCTTACAATACAGCGCAAAACAAATAATTCCGAGCCAGATTAGAATTGAATTTCAATTTGCTGGGAAAACTCTCCAGTCTCCTTTGTCAATACAGGGCAGGTTTCTGTTCTCTGTGAAATAGACATTCTGCCAGCCTCCCTTGTCTGGGCTGTGGAGCACAACAATACAGCAGACCCCCTACTCCTCATCTCTTCGTTTTATTGGTGCGTGCAGATGTTCCTCTGTTAATGGAGTCATTCACGTTCTTCATTCTAGAGATCATCTGCCGCTCGGTGCTATTAAGGGTTCTGAGCTGCGTCTGATCCTGTCTACTCCTCTGTTATCTGTAAATGAGAATAAGAAAATATCTCACAATAATTCACTCTTAAGATATCTGTAAGATATCTCACTTGATAAGTAGGCCTTTGATTTGTTTTGTGTTGGCTAATTGTACAAAGTGAATATATTGACCTGATATCTATTACTAGAAAAGACATTGGCCATGTTTACACATGCTGTAGCTCATCAAAATAATTTGTATATTTGTGGTGTTTTTTATATCTAGGGTTTTTCAACGTGATCTCATGATAATTCGTATGTATTTTACGTAAAATGTGGTTCTATAAAACGTACATTTACTTACGTTTTTACAGGCACTAAAACGTACAATACTTACGTATTTTCAGAATTTAAACGTACAAAACTGACGTATTGACGACACCTAAAAATGAATCCTTATGAATTTTGAAATCGCGGCAAGGCCTTGCCTTGCCTTGCCTTATGAATATTGAAATCGCGGCATTAATTTTATTAGTTTTTAGTTGTCATATGAATTACCTTGTTTTCAATTGCATTGTTAAATTGTTTAACGTTACTCATTTACTTATGAAATGATAACATTTCGTTTTGTTGTGATTTCTGCTGCCAGCTCGTTTCCAAGAATATGCCTACATAATGTTAAACACGACTTCACTTTAAACCTTAAAATAAATAACATTTCTGCAATCGTTTAACCTTTACTTGTCATGTAATGTTTACTTTGATTGTCATGGGCCACAAAAGGCGTTTTCTCCAACATTCTGTGACTGACAATAGAACTATAAAATACGCCAAAAACACAACATAATTACGACATGAAACAATTTTATTAGTGCGCTGTAATCCAAATTACGTTTTGTGCTTGTAAATGTTACGTATTAATACCTACGTATAAAAATGAGACCAGGCTGGGTTTTTATATAAGAATATATCAGTGTTTCCCAGTTTTTTGTCTTATGCACCCCCTAAATTAAATTAAATTAAATAAATTGTAGGTCAAATAAAATAGTGTTTGGTTTTTATTAAAATAATAAATTTATGTGTAAAAAACAGCAAATGTTATGCTTAGTGACCTCCACAAAAATTTATAAAACCTTCACACATTACCCTTTTTTCTTTTCTTAAAAGGTAAGTTTAAAGGGGTCATATGATGCGATTTCAATTTTTCCTTTCTTTTTGGAGTGTTACAAGCTCTTGGTGCATAAAGAAGATCTGTAAAGTTGCAAAGACTAAAGTCTCAAATCCAAAGAGATATTCTTTATAAAAGTTATAAAAGGAGTCAACCACGCCTACCTAAAAGGCTCATTCTAACACGCCCCCACATGTCTACGTGCGATGTGGGAAGATTTGCATAACGCCGCCCAAATGTTCACGCAAAGAAAGAAGGTGTAACTTTTAATCTCGCTGTAGTATTGTTGCCGCCGCCGCCATGTCGTGGAGACGCTGTGTGTTTCGTTGTGAAAGCGAAACTACTTTGTTTGGTCTTCCAAAAGAGGACGATATCCGCTTC
>NW_015539907.1:1717341-1752491 GCF_001515605.1 Sinocyclocheilus anshuiensis
CCTACCCATCAGATTGTCCTACCAGGGTTTACTGCACATGCGCACATCAATATTACGTCCTTTTTCTCACGCTGAACAACAACATTTAATGTAACTGCATTACTGTAAGGGTAGGTTTAGGGTTGGGGTAGGTGTAGACTTTAAATAAAACAATCTAATAGGTAGAACAAAATTATTTATTGTTGGTTTCCTGTAGCTGTATCCCTTCTAGCTACAACCGCGAATATAACACATAATTACTGAGCAGCAGTGATATGGCTATTTCTCCTTTCCCTTTTCTGTCACTATTTCCCCCCACCTCTCTGTCCCCTCCCTCCCTATTTGTCTCTGTCTAACTTGAAAAAGGTGTTCTGATGGATTAGGGGTATTTTCCTCTTTATTTTGCAGTATGTTGTGACCCTGGCTGTGTGACAGGCCTCCTATATCTCCAGTCCTAGGGGGATTTTTTTCTCCACACGGCCCACTGCTCCCAGATGAAGATGTATCACAGGTGACCCATTAACTGATGGGCACATTCTACAAATGCAAGTGTAACTCCTTAATGCTTTACCACTGTCACCACTGAATGAGGTGCTTGCTTTTGTGTGTGTGTGTGTGTGTGTGTGTGTGTGTGTGTTCACTGTTCTTTTCCTTCTGTGAGTCTGAATGTATCAATGCAGGCTGAAAACGTCAGCAAGTGGAGATACAAATAACCTCAAAATGAAGCTTAAATCAGCTTGTTTTAGTATGTAATATTACTGAATTTATATGATTATACACCAATGAAAGTACATTTTAAAGGGATAGTTAATTCAGAAATTAACATTCTGCCATCATTTACTCACCCTCATGTCATTTAAAAACCTGTATGACAAAGAATTGTAATTGGGAACAAATCATTCAAAGTAGTTTTGCCAGATATTTGACTAAAAAGAATAATTAATCTCTATTAAATGGACAGGATCACGCCATAGAAACCTAGAGCAGATATCAAAAGGTTGGCATTAAACATCCATTTTTGGCAATCCATTTAAAAGGAGACAACACTACTGACAACATTACTAGATACTGTCTGAAATATTAATAATGACTTCAATTTCAGTGTGCTCCTCACAAATCATATCATACTGTATGTCTTGGCTTCAGTAGACTTGAATTATAAGGAGTATTATACTATAATAGTGTATGTATGATGATATTGAGCACTTTTATGGTGCTGTTTGGATGGTTAAAGCTTTAGACCCCATTCATTTCTAATTAAATGCAAAATAGTGTTTTTCTATTAATAATTTCTGTTCTACAGAAGAAAGTATTACAGGTTTGGAAAAACGTGAGGTTGAATAATTGATGAAGAATTCTAAATTTTTGGGAGGGAGGGAGGTGAACTATCCCTTTAAGGATCAGATCAGGTAGAAGTAGTTAACAACTGCACATTTTCACTTTTTATAGTGTTTGCGCTTTGTGTGCCAGGGTGTGTGTGTGAAAGAGAGTTTTCAAGGGTGAGCACATTTCTTCTCACTAACTAAAGTGGCATGTTTTGTCATTTAGTTTGGACAGAGCCCACCTGATAAGCGTTCGCTGAGAGAGCGAGAGCTACAGGCTGGGACACAGAGACAGCCTCATGTTGTTGGCCTAATTAGGCTGCTGGTGGTGTTATAGGGGAGAGGCCACTGAATCAGGCAAGCCCTGTCTACACACGGCCCCAGTGGAGTCATGGATAAGCCAGCCCGTGCCACGCTCTACCCTGACATTTAGGAGAGATATGGTGTCTAATTTGTGCCTTGTGTTGCTCCTCAAGTGTGCTCTGTACTAGCCTAGTCTACACATCTCACACACACACACTGGCACAGAAAGAACACCAAGGTGATTTGGGGGCAGCAGTGTGTGTGTGTGTGTGTGTGTGTGTGTGTGTGTGTTTGATACTAACATCTGTTTGGGGCAATGAATTTAAAGTGAGACGACACTAGATACAGATGTAAACAGTATCTGAAATGTTTTCCACTTCAGTCACATTTGAAAGGTGTCAAGAATGCATATGACCACACTGCATTTGTAGCATAAATGTTAATCTGTCCTGATGCAACCAAAGTAGTCCGATAATCGAACGAAGCAGTTTAATGTGTCCATTATTTTTAGTGAATCAGTCGCAACCAGTGTACAAATTACTCTTATGAGTCGGTTCTTTTTAGTGAGTCAAACACATACTTTGCAAGCAGTGAGACCCGATTCCTGTACAAATGACTCTTATTAATTATTTTTATTGAATCAAGTACATACATTACAACCAGTGTGAGCCGAATCCTGAATGAATAACACGTCTGAGCTGGTTCTTTTTGAAGGAATGGACTGGGAGAATTCAATCAGCTTAGTTACTGACTTGTTGTTTATATGATAAAGTGCAGCTAAAGGTACATATTATGAGTTTTGTCTGCAGTATTTTATAAAAATAAATGTAATACTATATATTAACATTTAACTGTATATTACCCGCATATTACCATTTTGTTTATGTTGTTTTATATATAGTCAAGCCAAGTATTGGATTGCATTTATGCTGCCTTTAAAAAGAATTTTGCTATTTTTTAATAATTTGTTTTTTTATCATCCCACAATTTTCCCCCATTATGCGTTTTGTCTGTTGTATTTTATAAAAATAACTAATATATTACCACGTTCAGTTTATTTTGTTTAATATATATTTAAAGCCAAGTATTGGCTCATTTTTATTTTATATTATTTATTTATTTTTTAATTATCCCACAATTTTACCTTGGCATTATGTCTCCCCCCCGCATAACGCATCAAGATATATACAAACAAGATATCCTAAAAGAATCAAATAACTGAGCAAACGCCCCAAAAAAACTGAATAGTGCAATTCTCTTTCTTGCGGGTCAGTTTTAAGTGCTACATTGTTCTGAGAAACCGCATGCAAAAGAGGCACAGCCGTTTTACTGAATTCACCCCTGAGAGTCTGTGATCTTACAAATTACCCTACTATGTCAGCTTTGGGCTTCTTTATATTTCTGTATCATCTCCCTACACACACATACGTATTGGCACACGTACCTCAAGCTAAAACCTCTGTCTCCGTCATTTACGACTCTTTGTTCTGTACACATGCTTTTGTCTGTTCTCATTAAAAGTGATGCCTTCACATCACGCTCTACTGTCATATTAGTAAAATATTAATGATGCAGATCTGTCTGTTGTTCCCTTGGCTGTTTCTGCGTGTTTGCGGCTCCTCTGTTGTCAGATACAGGAAACGCTGTTGTTATTGCGCAGTAAGTGTTAGTTTGGCATCCAACCTGAAGAAAAGCGTGAAGTAATGGGGTCGAATCAGAAAAAGAGAAGCAGCCCGGCCCCTTAGAAGGAGAGTATGTGGGTTTTTGTTAGGTTTGGGTGGACTTGATAGAAGAAATGCTGGCAAACATTTAAAGAGAGAGGTGTGTTTGAAAAGTGTGGGAAGCTTTTTTAAGGGACAAAAAGTGGGAAATCTTCAGGAAGGAAAGGAAGTTGTTATTAAAGTGTGAAATGTGACTTGAAGGAAGAGGCGTCTCTTTTGTTGTGTCGTATGCTTTTGTGGGAGATTTTGACCCAACATAGAATCTGATCTCTTAATTATTTTTGTTCACATTCACTGCTTTTGTTTCATGCCTTGTAACAAATGTTGTGGGTATAAAATGTTTCATCCAACCTTGAATGCCAAGGCATTTACAGTTCTTTGAGAATAGCACAGTCACTGAGGAAAATACAATAAGCATCACTGAGGAAAAAGAGTGTTTTTTTTTTTTTTTTTTTTACCAGGAAAGGAGTTGTTTTGATGGACAAAGTTGTTTTTATTGTCTTTTATAACAAGAATCTTTTATTTAAACCCATAAATATGCAGATCCTATTGTAAATAGTGAAAAATCACTGTTGTTCCACTATTACCCCTTAGCAACTTTATATATAGCACTATATATGACTATTGCACTTGTCCACTGTTAATGCTTATGAGCAATCGCTCAAAAGTTTAACATCACCTGCTTGACTTCTCAGAGTTTCCAGAAACCTTGTAGCTTGCAATGCATAAAATCTACAGCTGGTATGTGTTGTACACTGTAACACTACTTACTGTTTGTTCAAATCTAGCCTCATCAAACTTTCCTCTCATTTTTGTGCATCAGAGAATCTGAAATCAAACAGAAATGTCAATGGAAAATTTATATAAAAGGTTTTCTTTATATGTCCTTGGAGTGCCTTCAGTTTTGTATAGTCAGGCCTTTTCACACCCAGACCAGTCGAATAGCACACACCCACACACAACCCACTCACACACGCAACGTGAAAAGAGCTCTGACCTTGTCCACCGTGCCCTCAATACACGTCTGTATTTCGGAAAGTAATTTCAGTTTGAACTTCATCTGCATAAGATGTGCATGGTAATGTACGCTGAGGTAAAATATCCACATTTAGGAGGATATTTCAAGATCCTCAGCATGTCTGTCTCTTTTTTTCTTTTTATTAAGGGAGACATGAATATTTTTCCATGTGTCATTCAACGATACAGACACACCTGTGTGCGTCTTTGCGTTTGTGTGATCTAAGTTATTGCATTATTGCACAGTGTTGCCAACACACCCAGGAAATAGAATGATCAAGGAAAACAAGGCCTTTCTTTATGGCTCACTCTGTCTTTATTGTGGTTATTGTTTGTGCTCCAGTGGGGCTGAAACACTTCAGCCTTGTCAATTAAAACTCCCTGTCACCCCAACACAGATAAAATGCTGCCACCTCTGAAGGCCATGCACTGCATTCACTTATACAGGCATTTGTAAAGTTAATTTATTTATTTTATTTATTTTTATTTATGCATTTAGCAGACACTTTTATCCAAAGCGACTTACAGTGCATTCAGGCTATACATTTTTTACCAGTATGTGTGTTCCCTGGCCACGACCTTTTGCGCTGCTAACGCAATGCTCTACCACTGAGCCACAGAAACACTTTGATATATGTCAGAGTTTGAAAAAGAGTCTGTTATAGTATGTACAACAAGGTCTAGTTTAATTTAGAATTCCTATTATACAACATTAATATTGGATGACTATATTGCAGTGTTTTATTTGCATATGCATTTACATTTACATTCTTTCTTACCAAAGTAACTTACAAATACATGCCCCAGAAGAATTGTTATTGCTTGTGTAATAGGTTGCTCTGTTACAGCTCAGGAGAATTGCTGGCATCCTCAGTTATGTTTCATATAAGTTTCAGAAGTTTCTCTTTAAAATTGAGATACAGCTGACACCGTTGTCAACATACAGCATCTTTGAATTAATGTGGACTGCATTGATTAAATCATTTGATTGATTGATTGATTGATTTTTTTAATCTTGAAAAATCTGTCCTCAATTTGAAACTCTAGATGAGACATGTGAGATATGTTTTATATTATAGGGCTCTTCAACACCGGTCTTGGAGTTCCAGTGTCCTGCTGAGTTTAACTTACAAACACACATTACTCAAGGTGTTCAGAATTACTTGAAAAATATGTACGGGTGTGTTTAACAGGGATTGGTCTAAACTAAAGTCAGTAGGGCACTTGCCCTTCAGGATTGGAGTTGGCTGCTTTATTTAATCCCATTGCTCTCTGTGAGAAACAGCTGAGAATCTAGGATGTATTTCTTTTCAGTGGAATGTTATTTTGTGTTTGTGGTTATATTTAATGGGGTATCTAGGATAAAACTTTTGTGCTAACTAAGACAAATCATGTTGCTACAACCATAGTCCAGTTATACAGGATACCAAATCTAGTTTTTAGAGTCCTGTATCATGACCTGCCCATAAAACAATACATTGTGCATTTTTAACAAGTTATGCTATATATTTTATATATATTTCATGGTGTTTAGAGTCTGTGAATTGGATTTATCGGTATGCTATTGTGAATAGGTCTAAGTCCTACAAGGTCATTTTGCAAACACAGTAGCAGCAGTATTTTATACTGTACAGTTAATGTGGAGCAACATGCGTTTTCTTTTATGTATGTGTATAAGAGCATTTGAGTGATGATGGAAGTGCATTCCTCAACAGAGCACCTTAAAGAGAGATAAAGGATATAAAGAAAGCAAGACGCACACACACTCTAAGGTCTCTTCTTTAAATTAAAGCCATTTATTAAAGACCATGATAGCCACTGGAAAAGAACATATTGAGAAGAAAGACGAGGTTTGGTGTGGTGGGCCACAGGGTGAGCGGGGGATGGGTCTTCTGGTGTCAATATATCACCCCCGTTGTTGAGTTGATGCCAATATATCACCCTTATTCGATGGAAAAATAGAATTATGAGTATAAAGGGAAGGAAAAAGATGGAATAGTTATGAATAAAAAACATCAACTACAGGTTTCTCATAAATATTTAACACAAAATCCAATCTATAGACTTTGAAGAAAATATCAGACATTCTAAATGAATATTTTCAACATGAAAACTGTCATAATTTACTCACTCTCATGTCTTTCCAAGACTATATGGCATTCATTATTTAGCTAAATATTTTGTCTATACAATTAAAGTTAATAGGGTCCAACTTTGTTTTAGACCCACTGACTTTCTTATATTGTGTTCCACAGAAAAAAAGAAAGTCATACAGGTTTGAAACGACATGACGGTGAGTAAATGATGACAGAACTTTCATTTTTGGGTGAAATGTACCTTAATGTTGATGCAATGATCCAGTCTTTAAGAGTTTTGGAGTTTTGATCTGGCTCAGTCCTGGCCTGATGAATGCATCATGTCAAACGCTAGGCAGACTCTTCCGAGTTCCGGCAAACTCCATCCCTCTCTCAGCCCCCCCCACTCACATAAACAGGTGTGCTGGACTGCGGCACTGGATCTATCACATACACCGTGACAGACCTCTCCCCAGTGCCCTCCTCTTCCCACCATCTCAAGATAGCTAACTTCATAATGTAGCTTTAATAAACAGACAGTCTGTTGTTCACGAATGACGCCATTAACTATTAGGAAAATGAGCGTGTGATTAACGTATGCAGTTATTTTGTCGCTCCCATTCACCACGTTAAGAAAGATGCAGTGAATAGTGGCAGACGCCATATGGCCCAAAGGCTGCTTTTATTATCTTATCAGGTTGTGTGTATGTGTGTAAGCTAGCGTGTTATTGTGAGTGAGTGAGATGAGACGGGATTCTGTGTATATATACCATAAAATGAATGCATGTTTGGAAGATAATTTTAGCGAGTCCAGTTTTCAAACACATTCATTCTCTGTTTGCCATTTCAATCTATAACTTATCTTCCGAGTGGAATACAGTTGCCTTTGTAGGGTATTCAGATAGATATTGCTGCTGAAAGGGACATAAAAATATAATTTAGCTGTTTGTTTAATGTACTTCTGGGTTTTAGCCTGCCTGAGGATATTATCTACTACAAATAGCTGTCATTCACAGCACATGAACGTAAGAACGCGACTGCTTCAGGCTTTTTATTGCTCTCTCACACACTCTTTCCCGTTTTCATTTTTCTTTCATTTATCTTCTCATCTTCCTCACTCTCTCTCTTTGTAATGTGGTACAGTTGTTGTCAGTAGCTGAGATGTTTGGTAAGGGCTCTATTTTGTGTCTTTAAAGTGACAGAACTTGCGTCAGGGAGAATAAGGATTCTCATGCACTATCATGCAGATTCAGGAGTGCATTTTATGAAAAGGAACGGAGACAGAAAAAAAAAAGAAAAGGTCCCCTAAAAATTTAAATTGATTCACCAACTTTCATGTTTTTCCAAACCTGAATGACTTTCTTCTGTGGAACACAATTTTGAAGAATTATGCTGTCGCTCTTTTTCAAGAAGTTAGAGTGAATGAGGACTGAGGTTTTCAAGTTAATGCAAAAACACCATACAAGTACAGTATCATAAATGGGTTCATATTACCTGTGCAATATTCCAAGTCTTCTGAAGCCATACAGTAACAGAGACCCAAATTTAGGTTGTTATTTACTGATAACTGGATCATTGATTCAGTGAGTTGAACTTGAGAATCTGATTCAGATTTGTGAACGAATCATCCAGAAATGCATTTCCTGTACAATACCATAACTCACTGCTTAACTACGTTTCCCGAAATCGTACTAACTTTGTCGCATTTCTGTCAATGTTGGTTCGACAGTATCATGTAGAACTGGCGTTAAAGACTATACACAGGTGGTGGAGTAATAACTTCTGCATCAATTTGAGATCTAATTAATGTCAGATTATTGCTGTAATAACATACATGGCATCTGAGGATTGCTATTTTTCTCTGTTGTTTTGCTTTATTTAAAGATGTTTGATTCAATCACAGGGTCCCTCTTACATCGGAGCACATTTACACATACAAACTCGGCAAAAACGGCAAATAAAATTAATTCCATTCACTTGACTGTGTAAAAGATGCAGAATGAAAAGTGTATACATAGAGAATGAAATAAATAAATTCTACTGCTTAGCTTGTTTATTTTGCTCAAGAACATATTTGTTTACATATGTTCACATTATACTTACAAGATAAAATGCTTCATAGGTCAAGAGCTGTAGCTCCGGCCAACTTTGCAATGCTATTTGCAAATGTTTGATGGAACTATGGTTTTAGAAAATACCAAATTGTTGAACTATGTTGCTAACAACAAAACTTGTGACCATACTGTAGCTGGCTAACAATGCTTTTGGGGAAAAACACCCAGGACCGATCCTATGAACAGAATCAAAAATGATTCCAAATGGTAATATCTGACTTGGAGCCATTTATGTTTTCTGTCATTAACTGAAAATATTGGTCTGTTTGTCACACAAAGCTATTGTATAAACTTGCACATGAGTCAGTTAGATCACTTTTATGGTGCTTTTGCATCCTTTTAAAAGTTGATAAGCATCAGTCCTCAGTGCTTAAAAATGTTTAATTTGTTGGAAACTACATGATGATTAATAAATCCTGACAATTTTTATTTTTGGGCGAACTATTCCTTTATGTGAGTTTATAATAAATACACCCACTTTTTCAATGACCATCCCTCTATTCAATACTCTGGCTGTCAGACACACACTTGAGTAGAATGCAAATTATTCCCAGCCATACCACCCATTCTGACTTAACTTAACTACGTTTTAACTTCATCTACTGCATCTCTAGATCACATAGTGTTTGTGAGCTGCTATAGCCTCGGGCTAATTAGCAAAATGGATGCAGGAGGGTGACTAAGATTCATTCAGCTTCTAAACATCTGAGGGATCTGTGCTTCCAGAGCCACTCAACACCTTGACCCTCTTCTCAACAGAATGCCCTCTAGTTTATAATTCAGATTCTTGCATGGCCTTCAGTGTGTGTTTAATGCATCTATATTCTGACTCACTTCACTCTGTCTATATTTATAGCCCAGGTTTCTCTTGGCCTTTCAAACTGTTGTGTCCCATAAATCAGAAAACACAGGTGTTGATCCGTACAGAGCTCAACATCATGTTCCTCCTCCACTAAACAGCTGTGTGTGCACAGGTGGACTACACATCAAAGATGGGTATCGAGGGGAGCTCTGAGTCCATCCCCTCTACTTACTCTGACAGTGGATTTCTAAAAGCCTTTTCTTCATGTAATGATCAGAGAGACAGGAACTTAGGAGGGCACACTCTACCCCTTTGCCTACCCCTGTGAGGGTTTTGGCGCAGGAACCGGTGGCCTGTATCCATTTCTTATATTTCCACCAAAAAAGGGTGGAAATTTACTCTGTGCCATCTCTTCATCATGTTCAGATTTTAAAACAACAACTCATTTGGGAGTCAAAATGCTAAATAAAATAGGATTGCTCCCATTATAATCAACAAATTCTTAAGTGCCTGAAGCAGCAAGATATTTACAGTACACTATTTTCTCACTTCATGTTGAATTGATTACTGTGAATTATATAATTATATACTGTACACTACCATTCAAAGGTTTGGGGTGGGTAATTCTGTATTTCTTTAAAGAAATTAATACTTTTATTCAGCAAGGGCTTTCTTGCTGAACTTTCTATTCATAAAAGAATTATCATTGTATCCAAAAATAATATGCAGCATGTGTTTTCAACATTAAGAAATGTTTCTGGAGCACAAAATCAGCATATTAGAATGATTTCTGAAGGATCACCTGACACTGCTGAAAATTCACCTTTGCCATCACAGGAATAAGTAACATTTTAAAATATATAAAAAATAGAAAACAACTATTTAAAACTTTAATCATATTTAACAATATTGCAATTGCAACAATTTTCACTGTATTTTGATCAAAGTAATGCAGCTTGAGATTTCTTAGTGTCTTATATATATATATATATATTTAATTTCAAATGTATACATCTATTTAGAAATATATATATATTTTATATAAATATGATCATAAATATCTAAATAATATATAAGGTAAATCACTCTCTGAATTGTTTGAAGCGAATGAACTGTTTAACTGATTCAGCTTATTTACTTAACTGGTCAAATTATTCATACTGATTTGCTGATCTTTTTTTTTTATTATTGTTCATGAATCTGTAGTTCTGTTTATAAAAAGCTGACCCAAAGCACCTGACACCATTTGATTGCTGAAATATTGCCACAGAAATGTAACACTGTGGTGCTTGATTATTTTAACATACATGCATATTCACTGGTACCACAGCAAAATTGTTTCAAATCCTTAAATATTGAAAATGTAATTGAAGGAACTATGCCATAGTGCTATTAGTAAGTGTTGAATCACGGTAATGTAGAGAGCACTTACTGAAAGAGCTGTAAAGGGTGAAGAGCGGAAGGTGTGGAGAGGGGGGTGTTTAACTGAAGTGTTCGGCTGCAGCACCATAGGTTGTGTTCTATTTTCTTGTGTTTATTTTGGATATTCTTTCTTTCATGTGCGCACACACACACACACACACATTCATATAAGAATAGTTGAGATGGGCTCTCAAATGGGACAGGGGGACCCCTGCAGATGGATGTGGGCGTTACATCCGCCCAGTGAGTCATCAGTGCTAAATTTACCAAAATCGCTAGTTCACACATGCTCACATGCAAAAACACACTTAGAATAGTTTTTATCATTATTGTCTTTATCATTATCACCATAACAGGCTTCTACACGAATTAACCACTACATCAACTTTCCCACATGGTCAAACACATGGGAAGAAGATGAGGTCAAAACTTGTAACCTTTCTGACATCTATCTTAACGTCCAGTAAGTCAAAGTTACATTTGAGTTTGATTTCCTTTATAACCTGTTTGTTTTTCTACTGTTTATCTCAGTTATTGCTTCATGGGTGTTCTATTATCTGGATGATGTGATTCAGAATTTAATAAAATGTCATTAGTTGATTACTGAATCGGTGAGCCTGTTGATGACCCTCATCTACGACTTCAGACTCCAGGCTGTTTATTCAGTTAAGTACATTAAATAATCACTTAAATCTATGAGATTTCATGACCTTTCCTAACTGGAGTTACATGCTCAAAAGTTACAATCAGAGCAGATATGTTTAATATTTCACATAGCTTAGTATGTGAAATGAATGAACACTAAATGAAATTCCTTCTGGCAATGTTACCACAAAATAGTTTGTATAATCAGTTCATGTTTATACATGTTTATTAGTGAGCAAACGTTATTCAGGAGGCTCAACTTTTTTCAGACTCAAGATTTTCTATCAGTAATTTTTAGGGCACAGTCTGACATGGTAGAGCATGGCACAAACAACACCGCATTGGATAAAAGTGTCTGCAAAATGCATAAAAGTCAAATGTTTTGGTATGTCCAGTGCAGTTAGATAAACTTAAAGCGATAGTTCACCCACAAATGGAAAATTGTCATCGTTACTTGTTACAAATCTGTATGACTTTCTTCTGTGGAAGATATTTTAACAGTTTTGGTGACCATTAACTTTAATTGTATCTACAAAAAAAAAACAGACATTGCTCATATATTTTGCGTTCTACAGAAGAAAGATATTCATACAGGATTAGAACCTGAGTGTGATTAAATTATGACAGAATAGTAATTTTTGATGATTTGATTTTTCACAAGCCCTCTTTTGCACCATCCCTATTGAAATTGTTTTGTGACTTTTGTGGTTACTACAGTAAAACATTTCTGGAGAACCAAGTTTGAATATTCCTTAGTGGTAGAAATAGAATTAAAACTGATTGGAATGTGTACTTTTTAGAACATATCATTTGTTTTGTCTCCGTTTGTGTGCTTCAAGTCTTAATTAGGGGGATCAGACCTACCCTATTAATTTTAGGTAGACAACGAATAAAAATAATTTGCACTGTGTTTACAAATTTGCATAATAGTTGTTGTTGTTTTTGCAAAAGAAAAATACCTAAGCACTAAAACCCTTAGATAAAGCAACCTTTTTTTATTGCTTTGTTTATATTCTTAAAGATATCAGATTCAGATAGTACTGAATGACTTGAAATTCCACCCTCACGTTTCTCTTTTTGTGCAACTATTTACATTGAATCTTGTAAGGTCTTATTATAATTCAGATTCAGTGTTTATAGTGTGTTATTGTTGTTGATGCGTTTGTTTCAAGCACATTCACAGACATAAAAGACTCCAGTTTGTCTCCACTATGTTCTAAATAGCTTTTGTGTTGCTTGCAGAATCTGTTTGTTGCTACAAAGAAAGAGCAGGATCAATATTAATATACACCCAGGCTGTTATTTTATATGATTATTTTGACCTAAATCTTTTATTGTTTAAATATGCGCTTTTCTGCATAGATTTCCACTTAAAGTCTTGCTCATAAATAGCAAGAGTGACACCAGCGAGGCCCTGTTTGCTCCCTCACCTGCTTCCCCTGGTCATCCAGAGCACTTCTGCTCTTTAGACCTGCTGACACAGGTTTTTAATGTGGCTCATTTAGCCTGACCCTCCCTACTCCCCCAGTCCAACACACACACACACATACGAGCCTCTGCAGCAATCAGACACCCCGTCCAGACACTCATTAGAGAATCAAACTCACTCACACACATATTATTAAGCCATCTGTAAGTGAGTGATTTTTAGGAACAAATTCCATTGCCAAACTCACAAATGTTCACATTTTTGTAATCAAATGCAGATGCATTCTGGCACGGACACTGTATGGGGGTCTACCTCCATCCTGTAGTCCTCTGGCACTCGGCTGGCAGAGGCTGCAGTGCTCCTCCCATCCTTGAGCCTCTGGTTGCAGCTCCAGCCACTCCATCTGTTCTGCCTAGAGCTCTAGGCACCTCTCGTTCCCCACCACACATACCTGTACCTACTGCTGCTAAACTAGCATATACACGTCCAAAATGGCAAATTTTTGCATTTTAGTCTGTTTGTGGTTTTGAAAATAATCTTCAATAAACTCTTAAGTAAAAACGAGGCTGAAATGTATGTAAACACGCAGTGTACCACACATCCACATTCACAGACGTCTCTCTCTGCATGTGGCTTTGTTTGTTTACCTCAGCTCTAACCGCAACGCTTCTGCGCAGCGAGAGCAAAGTCTCGCCCTAGTCCTCTCCAGATTGCAGCTCCCCCCCTCAACCCCCTACCATCTCTGCAACTGCTCCAAGCTAAGCTGAGTCACTCCCTAACGTCGTACCCTCTCCCGGCCGTTCGGCTCTCTGGGAGAACAAAGTGGAGAGCGGCGGCAGTAATTAAGCCGTGCGGCGGGGGGCTGGGTTTGGACGGGGTGAAGTGCCGGGTTTTCGGGGGAGAGAGAAGGCCACTCCTGTAGGGCAGAGCCGCGATGCCATCTGTTGATCGGGCTCTCGGAGGGAACGGGGCAGCTGGGTCTGACGGAGCCAAACCCAGCACACCTGCAGAGAGATTCTCACACACCTAGACATGCCGAGACCGCTGCGCTGCGGTGCCACGGCTGTGTCTGCAACAACCAAGCCTGTGGCAGTTTGTTATGCTAGAAAGATCACAAAGCAGAAGCTCTACATTCAGACAATAGGTAGAGCAGCATAGCGATCCTTTTAAAGGGGCGGTTGATCAGCTTTTTTCGAAAGCTTGGTTGTGTTTATGGGGTGCAGTGTAATATGTGTTCATGCTTCGTTTTTAAAAAAACGCATTATTTTAACATATTTTACCTATATTCTACACCGCTGTTTCCATTCTCATCAAAACGGTCTGTTGAGTTCCTGGTTCTATGAAGCCCCTCCCTCAGAAATACGCAATGGGCTCTGATTGGTTAGCGGGCTCAGTGTGTTTGTGATTCGCTAACCGCCTAGTGCACGTTGTCCAGAAACGTCACGCCCCCTTACCATTACTGGTAGTTGCGTGTTATAATATCGGGGGTAGTGATGTCACAAACCCAGGAAGAAGCTCGTTGTAGTCCCTACCAGCCATTTTTTGTAGTCCTTAAACAGCGATTTCTTTAAAAGAAAATATATCCCTTTGCATTGAACTCTGAGCCACGCCCCCTTACCATTACGGGTAGTTGCGTGTTCCCTGGGGCTGGGTTTATGTAAACATCGGGGTTAGTGATGACACAAACCCTGGAAGAAGCACGTTGTAGTCCCTACCAGCCGTTTTTTGTAGTCCTTAAACAGCGATTTCTTTAAAAGAAAATATATCCCTTTGCATTGAACTCTGAGCGTCGTAACCTTGCAGATGTTGTTTATGCTCTAACAGCAACAGTACACACCAACTAAAGTTCAAAAAGTGAAATCAGAATCAACCACCCCTTTAAACCATTTGTGATTACTAAATTAGCATAGCAGCACTTGTGCATATTTACAGTGGGTACGGAAAGTATTCAGACCCCCTTAAATTTTTCACTCTTTTTTATATTGCAGCCATTTGCTAAAATCATTTAAGTTAATTTTTTTTCCTCATTAATGTACACACAGCACCCCATATTGACAGAAAAACACAGAATTGTTGACATTTTTGCAGATTTATTAAAAAAGCTTAAATGATTTTAGCAAATGGCTGCAATATAACAAAGTGAAAAATTTAAGGGGGTCTGAATACTTTCCGTACCCACTGTATGTACACTGTTATGTATTTTTGATGCATGAGTAAATCATTGAATAGTCATTTAGCTACATAAAGTGGCTTAGAAGTCCGTATAATATTATTGATGTTTTATTTCCATATCATTGAACAAACAGCCCATCACTGACCTAGAATCCATAGTGATCCATTTTGCAATAGAGTTATTAGAGTTTGGGCCAGATTTACTAAACAGGGCAAATTAGCGTTAGAGCACAATTCCATAAAAGCGCCGATAGGAGGGAAACATTCTGCGAGTGATTTACTAACAATGCGCACATTAAAGAACACAGCAGTTCCATAATGACCAGCGCAATCTACCAAGAGCAGCGCAAATTAGCGCCTGCTTTAAGACATGCTTTTTTAGGGCCTTAAATAATGGTATAAATGCTAGTAATTTGACGAGAGCAAATGTTAGTATGGTAAATCGCGTTGCGTGATTCATTTTAATACTCTCCTCCCATAAATTTTGCATCTAAAAGGGAAACATATACAAATGCACATTCAGTAAGGCCAGGCGCAAAAATAACTGTGTCCATGCCTTTTCGGTGCTAATTCTTCAATGCGCATCTTTAGTAAATCCTGAAAGTACTATTTTAACGCCAAAAGACTTTGCGCTGGGGCAAGCTGTTAGTAAATCTGGCCCTTAGAGTTGATAATGCTGCAATATTTGTTTAATTATTGGTCTATATGCAGTGTCTTTTTTTATGCAGTGTCCATCCTTTTTATTCTTATATTATGATGTATTTATATAATTTTTATATAATTAATTGAATTAAATGAACTCTCTAATTTATTGAATGAGTGTATTAAATTAACTCTCTAATAACTATGACAATTCTTTGACACTGTATATAAAGATCAGAGCGCAAGTTAAAAACATTTAAAATGATTTTTTATTAAATATTTAAAAATTTTATTTTATGCAATTGTATATTTTTTATATTATTAACTGTATTAAATTAACTCCCTATTTTTAAAATATCTAGCTATATAACAATTCACTCGTATATAAAGATCAGTGCACAAGTGTTAGCGAATATGCACGCCTGTAACACGTGTATGTATGTGTGTTTGTAGATGTTTTGATTCTGCTATTGGCCGTCCCTCTGGTGTTGTGTGTGCTGTGTGATGACGGGCTCTGAGTAATACTCTGGTGTCTGTCAGCATGCATTAGTGACATTTGTTAACGTCATGCCCTACTTCCACTGCTCTGCAAAGCTGTAGAGGTGCACATCTCACTGGAGAAAAGCCTGCCTACTTAACGATGATCACCGTTAATGAGCACCACCAACAACATCAGTTATGCTCAAATTTCAGAGCGTTGTAAAGCTGCAAAGCTACAGGGACTGTTAAATACAGTATGTTAAACAAAGTCATTAATGATGAGATGTGGAAGCATTGTTTCGAGCTATAAAAAGTTGATGAACAATGCATAATGATGTTCATTTTATTGAGACTTGTACGAAGGATGCCAGATATCTTAACCGACTGGGTGTTAGACGAATAAGTCGAGTTTATCAAATTGTATCTATTGACAGTTCAGACAGAATATAAATTCTGTTCTCTGTTGTCAGGCCACCAAAAAGGGTACTTGACAGGGAGTTATTACTAAAGAACTGAATGTTTTCTCTCTCTCTTTTGCTCTAGTGCTGTCTGATGCTCAGACACACACACACACACACACAGGGTGGCAGGTGTGAGAGGCTGGGTTTGATGTCACATCGGGGGCCAGTCCCTTCCCTATTAGGCTGAGCAGACCACCTGTCTGGCTCTTGGATGAAGAGCTGTGCTTCAGGCCCGCTGGACTCATTAAGGCCCCGCGAGCAATTACTGCCTCCTCCTGCCGAGAAATCGACCCCATGCCCCACTGAAGCTCAACTGAAATCCCTCAATCCTCTCCTCACCACCTCCTCATCTTGTGTTTTACCAATTCACAAAAAAACTACCTACAACGACCCAACTATATAACCCACCTTCACATGCTATTCATAGATCTATTCCAGTAACACCGCTGCAGTCCTGATGACCCACTGCCCTGTCTCTCAACCACACTGTGGGATGGTGAAAATCTGGACTTGTGTTACCAGCAATTCTCAGTCATCCTGACGAGTTTCCAAGGAACTTTTAGCCATCTCTGTTTCTCTGACCTTTGCTTTAAGGGCAGATTTTATGTGCTGAACATTTAGGCTTTATTGATATTTCCCAGTTCGTGTTGCTTCACCACAAATGAATAGAGCATGCAAAACATCATTAACCTTCAAAAAGGTTCTACAATCGTTAGTATCAGCTACAAATTCCACAGTGCATGTGCTATTATTAACCTTAACTCCAGAGGCAACAGAGTTGCCAGAAATGGTGGTCATTTATAAATGACCCAAACAGGCAGTTTTATGATTTATAAAACACTATCCGAATGTTTTTCACTTTTATGAAGTCACATGGTTCTGTTTTATTCAATCCAAGGCTTATTTTTTGTAATGTGAAAGAACCTTACAAAACCTACAGAACCTGTTGGTTACCAACAAACAGAAGCAACGTTAGCTTTTTTGAAGGTCCAAATGCATATTTTGAAGTATTTGAATACCACAAAGTCCATTTGTGCTCCCATAGTTTATTTTCTGATAAATAAAACACATTTTGATAATAATTTAAAATTTTGGAATGTTTTTAAAATGTGTTGCACATACTTGACAGTGGCTTGTCTTTGAATAAATATTTATTGCAGTTTGTTACATTGTATTGATATCAATGATTATTGATATATTGACCTATATATCAGTATTGATATCGCATTCCAGAGGAAAATAGAAGAGATGTGATTACTCAGATGTTTTTCTCAAGCAAAAACTATAAGTAGAAGACTAGAGCAAATGTCCCAGATTGCTCTAAATTGAATCTCATTGGTGTCAAGGAGAAACAATTGAAATATCAAAGTTTCAAACTGTGAATTTTCTTTTCCTTGCAGAAATCAAACAGGCATGCTTGTGTTGTAGTGTTTGGGTTGACCAACTTTTTTTATTCTTGAAGCTAATTACTGAATGAATAAAATGTGATTCCAAGTGAATAAAAAAAAAAACTTCTTTCAGTTGATTGCTCTTTTTTCAATGGCAATTACATTTTATTAATAATTAACTTGTTGATTAAATCAGACAAGTTTACTGTCCATTTTTGTTATACTTGAATATTCCATACCATATTAGGTAAGAAATAGGTATTTGATGATGTTTCCATAGGGCAAAGGTAAAAAGTCATTTATCACAAACAAACTTTAAAAACTGATTTGGGAATTTAGTTGAACTTCAGTGCACGTCAGTGGTTTATCGAGGGTTAAAAACAATGCTCTGGGGGAATAACAAATTGGGTGCTATCATGTCCTACGGGTGACCTGCTGTGAGAAAAAGAAATAGCAGTTAAACCTTTTTTTATTCATTCAGTATTGAATTGCAGTCATAGCAGCACTACTAAAAGACTGTCACAACAGCTCAATGCGTATAGAGGAGGGGGATGAGAGATCACTGACATTTATCTTCCATATTCTTCAGCAAACACAAAGAGAGAGTGTGATGACAGACAAAGAGAGGGAGAGAAAGAGGACCAAGTGATTGGTGAGGTGTGTGTTTGAGCATATTTGTAAATAGGGGCGTGGTTTTACTGGAACAACAAATTTTCTTTCAAGGGAACTGCGTCAGCACAAAATGCTTTTGCACTTTGTCAGAGGTCATATTATGTAGATACACACAGAGTCGTCTGAACATCTGTTTGGGTTAAGTGGAAGCCTCTAACAGACTGGCTTCCCTGCAGCTTGAAAGTCTCCAAAGCCATTTTTTCCTATTATGCCACGTACAAGCAAACACACAGTCCTACATAGTCACAAGTTTTGCCCTTGACATTCAGACTTACTACACCGCTTCTTTATTAAGCAGATCAGATTTGTCTTTCTGTCTGTTTTATACACCTGAAGTTCTTTCATTATTCCATAGGTAAACTGTTAAATACTGTACACATAATCAATATATTCTCATATTAACAGATGCCTGAGCTGACTGATTTCCATGTCTACTCTCACCTGTTTCAGAGCATGCCTTCCTCACCAAGAGCCCCTGTTCCCATAGAAACAGAGAACAGCTGGACTGTCAGACCAGGTGTGTTTGACTGACGGGGTCACACTTAGCTGTCCCAGGAGTGGAACTGGAGGCGGAATCCTGCAGTCTTTTGATCGGTATGATTTTTAGTTGATGCTCAGTTGTGTGTGTCATGTACCTTTATTAATGTTGCATAGTAACTCTAAACACCACTGGCTATGTAACAGCAGATATGTTCCATTTCATGTTTGACATTGATGGCTCAAAAGAAATGCTGAAGTATTTTCATGATCTATGAGGTCATTGTGCGCTGATAGTCAATGAATTTAATGTATAATACATCATTTTTAATACTTAATTTATTTAGCTAATGAGAATCCCTTAAATTATCTATGGATTAATATGTATTTAATAAGTGAAAGTATTTGTGGGAAAACATCAAGGTCAACCACTTGAAAAGACCCAGTTTGATCAAAAAAGCGACAAAACATTTTTAGGTTGATAGAGAGGGACAATACTAAATGGCTGTTTTTTATTTATGATGGAGAATAATTTCTGAAATTACATTAGAATAATTGCTCCAAGATGCACACTGTTTATTTACTAAAATAAGAACAATAGAGAAAATTACTTGCAACATTATGAAATTATAAAAGTGATTAAAAAATAAACTGGAATGATAGTGGACTTTTTGAAAAGTGTATGCTTAATTTTTAATCAAAAGTATCTTTTATCAAAAATATATGGTAATACGGTATATGTGGCATATGGTAACACATTTTGACTGATCAAAATTGCCCTGAATCATAGCTACAAAAACTCCCTTGTTTGCTGCCTACTAAATAAACCATATTCATATGATTTTTAGTCTAAATACTTTTCTTTAATAATATATTTTTTAAACAAATTATGTTGCTCCATCAATATTGAATATTTTTTATCATGCACTTTAAAACCTGAAAGAAAACAAGTTTTTGAACACAAAAGATGAGATTTGTTTTTCAATTGTTTTTAGTTCACGAGATTCACTGAACAAAAAACATTCTTCAAAATATTGCTGTGTGTTCCACAGAAGAAAGAAAGATATACAGATTTGGAATGACATGAGGGTAAAGTGTAAATGAGGACTGAATGTTTATTTTTGGTTGAACAGTCCCTTTAAGGTAGGGCCTTTACCCCTACAGTACCTTACACATATACACTTCAAATGTTAGATAGCTTCTCTGATTGCATGACTTTTTTCCTCATTTTTGTACCAATGACTGAAATGAATTCAGTATCATCATCATTACAAAGAGAATATTGCTGCATATAAAATATGACTGACTATGCTTCATAGAATTATCCCTTTGTTATTCCAAAGCAACTTGAAGAAACACAGAGATTCGTGTGACTTGGCTAACACTAGTCATATTCAGCACTTGTATATCGATATATACATTCACCAACCGAGGAGTGACAATATACTTTGCTGTGTGTACCCTGCTCTCTGTGTATTCAAAGCAAACATGGGTCTCATGCATTGTGGAGATGGGAAAGCACACGCCGCTGGTTCTGGGATGAGGAGGGTTTGATTGAGTTGGCTTTAACAGAGGCTGGGACAGGAGGAGTGAAATATGGGAGTGACAATATTACAGAACACCGGGACACCTGGAGACCAGCCAACTCCCGCAGCTAATGTCATCATCTGTTCCAGCGAGTGTGTGCGTGTGCTGGGGGAATAGAGGGGGAAAGTAGGAGAAAAAGCAATGCATGATTGAATGATATGTGCTAGGTATTGTGTAAATATACGCAAAATTACATATAAACCATTGTGCAAGTAATGCAATCCACTAAAAACTCTCATTTGCAGTCTATGACAGGGAATAGAAAGAAATAGTTCAGGCGTGTGTAGGCTATGTGTGTGTCACGGGTGTGATGTTCATAATGGAGCCCTTCTGCGGAAGGTAATTGCAGCTTTCAGGTCATTTGCAAGAAAGCCCCCAATTAATGGAATCATAACGCTGCATCCTGCTCCGCCTCCGCCTTCACCATGCATTTGATCAGGAACGCCTTCTTGCTCTCATCTCTTTCTTACTCCTCCATCACTCGAGCTTTCTTTGCCGGCTCCCTCAGAACTGTGAGATAATGATAGTTTTGAATGTGCAGACGATATTGCATTAACACATCACTTTGAAGAGCACAGGAGCACGTGGTGACGATCAGAAGAGGGGTTTTTTTTCTACGGAGAGCTTCGCCTACGGGGAGCATTTTCTCCATGCTGCGTGCTAGTAATGAGCGTGTGTGGATGGGGAAAGACTGGGCTTGACCCTGATGGCTGTGTGTGGTTTGTAGAAGTCCTGTTTGTATACTACTTACCTAAAAATATCTCATCAACTCATAAATATTTGATCAGCCATTTCTTCTGTGTGCCGAACAAAGATGTTTGTTCGAAACTCCTTGGTCTCTCAGGGTCAAATTTAGCTAATTTAATGTGACAAGATTTTCCAAGGCTGTTTTGTTTTGGGTTTGGTTTTTGTTGTCTTTTTTGTTTTGGTTTTTGTTGTCTTTTTTGTTTTGTTATTGTTTTTTGTTTTGTTTTGTTTTTGTTGTGTTTTTTGTAAAGTGACCAGATTTTTCAAGGCTGTTTTGTTTTTTGGTTTGGTTTGGCTTTTTGCCTTTATGTCTTTACTGTTCTGTCACATTGTTAAGCCTATGTAAAGCATTTTTAAGGCAATCGTAACAAACAATACATAAATAACTAAATAAATAATAAAAGGAAGGAAAGTAAAAGTATAAATCAAAAAATCTGAATTAAAATTAAATAATGCAGTCCAGTCAGTAATGTAAAGTGCAGCACAGTGCTTAGTCAGAGAACCCACTGGTAAACATTTTTTTGTTGTTGGAACATAGCTACCGTCGGGGCACATCTGACAGTTTCTGGATGCTGATTCCAGCTGTGAATAGCATAATAGCTAAATGCTTTCTCACCATCTTGAGAATGAATCCTAGTATTTCTAGCTCAACTATTTTGCTGATGTTGTCTGATTGTTCTTTTGTCTTATTCTGGCCCAAAAGTATACATTTTGTCCAAACGAAAAGCTACTTTTTCCTGCTTTTTCATATTTTGTGTAAAGTAATGTGTAATGTAATGCAGTCTCACTCTCTTTCTCTCTATAAAAGGTGAATGGAGTGGTCAGCAAGGGGCAGTGGAGAAACTCACCGCAGAAGAGGAGAGGAAATTAAATCAGCGGGATACACAGGTTTGGGGCAGATGCAATGAGTGCCAAGTGCAAACTAATTTAATTGTGTGTGGGCTGCTGTCCCTTGATGGCCCAGACCAACCACCCCACGACCTTCACGACCCTACAGCCTGCCATAGGGAGACAGCAGTCTGCTGCAGGAGGCGGCTGGGAACACACTTGGTAAGTGGTCTGCACCTAATTTGTCAGAGTGTGTTTGCATATGTGTATATGTATAATTATAAATGTGCTTCATGTGCTATTATGTCTGACAAAGACATTCACTGAAGTAACAGTCTTAGCATTTGAGAACAGAAAGTGAGGAAGATCAGGACGGAAAAATGAAGCATGTCATAGAGGGATCAGATGGAATAGGGGGCAGAGACTGAATAGAGATTGATCAGAGTGTGATGGAGAGGTAGGAAGTGCCACAGGTTTGTCTGTGACACCGCATGCTGTTGTGTAAGCCAAACAAACAACAGGTGTTAGGCTTCTGTAAAAACCCTTATGCTCCTGACTGTGAGGAAATTGGAGTCAGCAGACCTGTGAAGTTCAAAGGAGGAGAAAAAAACATTAAACAAGAGAAGCATCACTCTCAGTATGGATGGGAAATCAAATGCCATGCTAACACAAAACGCACAGATATACATCCATGGGAGCAGACAAGCACATGCAGATATAATATTACATAAGACGACTTTAGACTGAGAATTTACACTTTCTGTGAATACAGTACACTTGGGTGTCCCATGAGTTTAAAAAACTTAGAAGCACAAATCTCAATTTGTTGTTGTTTGATCTCTTCAATACACTACCTTTCAAAAGTTTATGCTCACAAAGACAGACTTTTTTTTTAAATCATAAATACACTAAAACACTAATATTTTGTAATATGAAAATATGAAATGTTTTCTAATCTTTTTTGTGGAAAATGTGATGCATTTTTTAGAATTCTTTTGTAACAGTCTAAATGTTTTTACTGTCAATTTTAATCAGTTTAATGCATCCTTGCTGAATAAAAAAATTACTGACCCCAAACTTTTGAATGATAGTGTATGTTGAAATATTAAATAACATAACGTTAACCTAGTATGAAAAAGTAGTTTCAAATATATCAAACATCTGTATTCACCATCTAAGATGGCCATTTGTTGTAGTAAAATATATATATTTATATCTAGTCCCAAACTAGCAGCTTAATGAATAATAATTTAAAGTCATACTGCAAGCCTAGCCATGGCATTTTTTTATTATATGTTTTATTATAAATTAAAATATTATTGTTTATTTTGAGGTTTATCTGCCGTTTATTGTTAGACAAAAAGTTTTACACTTTATTTAACCATATTCTCAAAATTCAGTAAAAGGGTTAATATAAAATGAATAGAAAATAAAACACATTATATTTCATTTGACTCCCTGAGGCTGACAGACATTTTCTGAAGGTTAGGCAATGAACATTTAGTTGAAAAAATACTTCGTTTTTTAAGAGTTTGAGGCTTTATTTTGTACCCAATTTGCAGAAACTGCCACTTGTTTTTATTTCTGCCTGACTTCCTGATGAGGAAGTCATCCTGATGAGTTATGTAATGATGGGGAAAACACATATTCAGTCATTTGCACAATGGCCATTATAACACAGAACTTAATAGCATTTATTTTCCATTTATCAAGGATATAAAAGGATTCCATGATGAATTCAAATGTTCGTTTGAAATTAAAGCTTAGCTCAGCGGTTCTTCCACTCATTTGCATTCTCTCCTGCTCTCTCTCCCATCCTTTCTGTCTTTTTCTCTTTACTTCCTCGTCTGTGAGTTTTAGGTTGGAGTGAAGTTGATCTTCCTGTGCCGCATGTGCTGCCATCAGTGCATTCGCTCTCACTCGCACTGATTCGATTTTGAATTTTCAGACAGTTCATGCTGTGTGAATGTTTCTGTTTTTCTGTCACAATTAACGAGTTGGATTTCAATTAATTTCTTACACATTTATTATGCCTTATGAAATATGATTACTTTAAAGCATGCTATTGGTCACATAACACAGAAGGTGTGCATTGCATTAAACATCCATAAATAACATCATGTCTTTGCACCAGCATTTTATTTGTATTTTGACACTTTTAATTACAGTGACTAAGAGAGCATTTGGGTTATGCTATTTGTGACAAACTTTGATACAATATGCACATATTTATCTTCTGAAGATTACATTTACCTAAACTGTGTAATTAATACCATGTCTCGGATGCTGTTAATATGATCAGAATGGCTAATTAATGGTTGTGATTTGTTGAGATGTTTGCAATGCTCCATGGCTAATAATGCCGTGTGACCTTTAAAAAGCTTAATGTCAAGTCAGGCATATTGAATGCTGTCTGTGGACGAAGCGGTTTGTGTGTGTGTGTATATGTGTATGGATCGTCCTGGGCACAATGGGGCATCGTCAAACAGAGGGCACTCCGCGTGAGGGCATTTGAGCCAGAAATGTGATGGAGAGCTCTTTCATTTGATGTCCTCTTTAAAGGGCTCTCCAGTTTGGGTTGAGGTGGGTGGTCTTCTCTAATGAGGAGACCAACTCAGACCAGGTCAGCTTTCTTTTTTCCCCTCTGTCTCTCTGATGCTTTCTCTCTCTTTCAGTCTGTCACTGGTGTGTATGGGATCATGCTGTTCTTAAGTAATGGCTCAGGATGGTGAGCTGTTATATGCTATCTTTGTTTCCTACCCAGTCATCCTATTGAAAAATAGCCTTCACAGCCACAACATATTTTAAAGTCCCTGAGCCTCCAAAGAGGTTTATAACACCTGGAGAAACTTTCAGCGTAGCGGTTATAAATATGTCACGAATGATGCCCCGACAATTGTCATAATTATAAAATTTAAAACAAGGTCCCTATTTGACCAATCAGCTGTGAGCCGTGCACTCCCCTTGTATCTTTTTGTAATCCATTTTTCTCTGCTTCAAATTAATGCAGTTCACATTGAAATAATTTTAGAGACAAAATGGCCAGCTTTCGACGCTAATAATTTCTATATTTCTATACGTATGTATATATGTATATGTATGTATATATATATATATGTATGTGTCTGTGTGTGTGTAAATATATATAAATATATATATATATATATAAAAATCATTCTACCACCTCTTGAAATCTCAACAGGATGCCTAATCAAGCAAAGCAAGTCAAGCACTTCATCACTGATTTGTGAGTAACCAGCATCCAGCAAAACAAGACAATTATATCAACAATAATGTTTAATGATTGTTCAAATTGGCTTATTCTGGTCTTTACACACTTTAACTTCCTTCCACTCTCTCTCTCTCTCTTCAGGACTAGGGTGGTTCTTTTTGAGCAAAACGAAAGCCTTTTTTGGTGGTGAAGATCAGGAAGGACACTGTGGCCTTTTGTGACCAGCAAGGTTTTCATTCAACCCACTGATTGAGCTTTCAGCCCTTCATTCATAATTGAAGGCCATTAACTCCCATGGTAAGTGCCTGTAGTTTAATTAGCTGGTCTGATGGCCTGGGTGCTTCACTAGTGAGCACTGAGCTTTAATTGAGTCTTCGGTCGGCGGGCAGACAGGGACAGTGATCTAGATCACCTTTAGCACAATAGCAGTGAAGGTGGACATTTTAAAAGCTGACTTTTAAACACGCTTTTTAAGTTTCATTGCTCTTTGTTCTACCTATAAGAAAATCAATGAATGCTCCCTCCTTATCTGTCCTTGTGTGTCCTTAAACGCTGTATGAAAAGATATATTAAAGTTTGTACCAAGTAGTTGATTAGTTCTGCCACTAGTCAGTGTGTCGGGTCTGAGTCGACTAGTTGTGAATCACATGACTTCATTTGTTCTTGTTCTATACATCTGAGATGGTCTGAGTGCATATGGAGTCTTGTAAACTGCATTCAAACTAATCAAGCATCACCCTGAGACTGACAGAAACTGTTTTTTGCGCTGTTGATGACAATGCAAGCTGCAGTTTGTCAGTGGACATGTGAGTGGAGTGGATATTTTACGTGTATCATCTCAGCTGCACATTCTCTCCAATCGCATATTCTGTCAAGAAAGCATTAGACTTGCCAGAAACAGTAAAGTCTGCTGATGTGCACTGTGTGAGACATTTTTGTAAGGTAAACACTCACCCACTTATATGTGTATATATCGTATGCAAATATTCTGTGTGTGTTTGTATACTGTACCGTTCAGAAGTTTGGGTTCGGTCATTTTTAAAAAATGGTTTTGAAAGAAAATGCTGCAGTTATTTGATCAAAAATACAAAGGAGTAATATTCTGATTTGGTGCCCAAGCTTGTAACATAGAAACCGTGATATCATTTTTTCAGGATTCTTCGATGACTTGAAAGATCAAAAGAATATGAAAAGAATTTTCATATCAATGTAAACTGCCGCTGTCACTTTTGAGCATTTTAATGCATCCTTGCTGAATAAAAGCATGAATTTATTTTTTAAAAATACACATACACATATATATTCCACTCAAATTGTCATCTTTAATCAGAATAAAATGTTACATTTTATTATAAATTAAGCATATATATATACAAAAGGTTTTGGGTTATCTGTCCTGTCTTCCTTTTCCTTATCTTCTTACTCTCCATTGTCTATCACTTGTTTTCTATCCTCCTCCGTCTTTCATTTACTCTCCTCCCCTTATCTGCTCTTCTGCTCTCAATCGCTTTATTCTCTTATATCTCCCACTTCCTTCATACATCTGTTGGCATCTGTGTGTGTGTGTGTGTGTGTGTGTGTGTTTATGATTGTGTAGGAGTAGCAGGGAGGGAAAGCTCAGCTGTTCATAAGATGTGACGGGTAGAGGTGAGATTTTCTTACACTTTTCTCATTGCAGCGGAGCGAGGGGGCAACTAATGTGAACAGAACAATAGACGTGGCAGCTCCACAAGGCCGGGCCTTATTGCAAACAAAGAACACAATGCTGTTTCATAAGGTTTTTCATTCATTTTGTGACCAATGTGAAGAAGTTTTTCTGTTACCATGTTCAGTCATGAGGAGAACATTTTCTTGGAGTGCCCTGAATGAATGCATGTAGTGCGTAGGCCGCAAAAACAATATAGTCAGTAGGGCTATTTTCTAATGCAACACCATTCTTGAAAATTTTGTCACAACTGATTTTCAATCCATGCAGTCCAGCTAAATTTATCAAATGAAATTACTTTAAAATTAAGATACTTCAGTCGTAAGTAGACATCAATTGATTTGTTTTGTTATTGTTGAATTCAAGCAATGCTGAAAAATCAGTGATTGTTATTTTTCGTTATTTTTGACAACCTGTTTGAAAGCTTTCTGCAGCTTGTGTGACAATTTATGCTGTGAAAGTGGGCACAGTGAAAAGGCACCTTCTGTAGGTAGCTTTTGGTATTGCACGATGGTAATAATGAAAGCTAGACATCATCACTGAACACGCTAAATAATATTTACCTTCATCTTCCAGGGGTGTATAAATGATTCTTACTGATGTCTTAAGATGTATGAAGATATACTTCTAGAAACGTTAGACCAGACTGCCTGTCTATTTGTCTCACCTCAAAGTGACGGTGCGTGTGTGTAATGTGCAAATGTGTGTGTGTCGATAGACTCATTTGCAGAGCTCCTTAACAGGCTGTTTTTCAGGATGCTTTGGCATTGACAATTGCCCTCTATTTCACATCCCTGGAAATGTGCGATTCTGTCTGTCTCTCTTGCTGTGAGGGATTCCTGTGGGGATCTGCAGTACCTGCACTCTAGTGCCATGTAGGATATAAGGCAGATGTTGTGTTGTGGTGGTGGGTATGTGTCATTAGGCTTGTTATGTCTCCTACAACTTTATGAAATCCTTTCCTGCTGGCTTTTTGGATATTATGGATATTGCAGAGTTCACCTTATGTAAGGTTCCAGTTAAAGGTTCATTGTTTGAGCTCTGTATAAATTCTGACTTTGATTGTTCACCTTTTTGCTGCTGAGAAAATTATTAAGCCCAGACAGAATATACAGACGATATTTGTGGCATTCTGTGGAGATGAAGGTACTATAGTCTCATTAGTAGTCAAAAATAGTCAGGTCAATGACATATAAAAGTGTCCATGATAAATAGAAGGATTTTTCCAAATGTCCTAAGAAATGCTCTCTTTGTATATGGTTTCATATTGTTTAAAAAACTTTTATTTTCAACAATAATTTACATTTATTTACCCTTAATGTCATGTGCATTATTTGTTTCTTAAACATTTAAAAAATGTTTTTCAATGTAATTTTTTTTTTTTTTTAAGTATCATGGATGATTAATTCATGAATATTATACATTTTTGGGGAGTCACTCCACATGACATTTTACAACCTGAACTAACTTCATAAAAGGATCAAATTAGAGACTTAAGATATGGTTTTCTTTTAAATAATTATTATTTTTTTAATTCATTTAATCAAAATTTTAAAACATGTACATCAAAGTGTAATTTTTTTTATGTATACATAAAAAAAGCATTGCAAATATTTCTGAGTAAATTAATAGAACTGGAAAACAAAACAAAAAGGGGAGGGCGGGGTTAGAGAATGTGTAGAGCTTTGAGAATGAGAGCTGTTCCAATTCTGTGAAAATAGAGCTTTCTTCCGATTTCTGCAGGTGCGGGTTCTTTATGAGCAATAATACAGCAATAACATCACTTAGATTAGACTGATCAAACATAACCATGTTTGAACCAATGAGTCCTTTTAAATTGACTTGTGTATTGCCAATAAAACTGCACTTTGACTCAATGATGACATTACTGATCTGCTTTTGACCTCAAGTGACTCAGTTTACCCTTCAAACACCAATCCCTGTCCAAGGTGAGAAGAAAAGACAAGATCTGACAGCTACTGCACCAAGGGATCAGCCAAAACTACAAGCACTGACACCCTGAGATTGATTGATTATGTCTGTCTTGGCTCAAACATGAGGCTGCAGTTGGTACAAACTCGGCACTTTGGTTGTCCCAACCCACTTCTCAGTATCCCTCTGCATCTACCTCACACTCATACAGACACACGTCTAGTTTATTACATTAATGCCGGGCGTTTCACCTCCTGTCAGCAGCAGAACGACAGCAGTGAAGAGTGTGACAAGGTCGGAGCAGGGCTCACAGTCTAACCAGATTACACGGAAATTAGGCGAGCATGCACGTTTCAACTGATGCCTATAAATGTGCTTTCTGCGCAGTGGAGTGTGTGTTAAACCACAGGATGACAAGACTGTCTGCTCTTATGTCCTTGTGAGCTTCATTACAACATGTTTTTAGTATGTTTATATGATACCATATAGTGTACTGTATAGTAAGATTGGAAACTGAGAACCAGTGCTTATTCAGAACCCATTTCGTTTTCAGAAAAGATACCAGAACCTCATGCATTCTTCCATCAATGTGGACGAAACACCATACTAAAATACTCTGACAGAGTTTCCTGCATTATTCATTCAGTGATGCTGAAACACAGAGTAAAACAGGCAGCACAAGCAGTGTTGTCCAATTACAGAAAGAATTACTCTATTGGGCCACTCTTTCTTTTTTTTAGGTTTAATAAAAACCAGCATTTTTTAGAGTGTAGTTTGATCCCTGAATTAATTACTTTAATGATTTGGTTCTTTTTTTGTGAATCAAATGCATATAGTAGTTTACAGCTGTCAGACCTGAATCCATGTAGTTACAATGTAGTTACAGTTCTTTTACCAAAAAAAAGTGAAATCAGTGTAGTTCGGTTCAGGAACAAATGACTCTTATGAGCCAGTTCTTTTTGGTGAAACAAAAACATACAACACAACCATGTAGTTCAATTCCCAAACAAATCACGGGAGTCAGTTCTTATTAGTGAATCTAAACCGGTGTAGTTTGATTCCTGACCGAATGACTCTGAGTCAGTTCTTTTTAGTGAATTTACTTAAAATTACCTCATCATTTGGCAATAGAGTAGCATTTTTATTTTTTCCAAATATTTGTCCTTAAAAGTACCTATTATGGAATCAGAATTGGAATTGTTAAGTTCTTAAAGGAGTCATATGATGCTATTTTAAAGATCATTATTTTGTGTATTTGGTGTAACAGAATATGTTGACATGCTTTAATGTTCAAAAAACATTATGTTTCAAATACTGTACTTTATTGTAGTTCCACTATGCCCCGCCTCGTCGTTTTCTACAAAGCCCCTCCTTCCGACAAGCACAGTCTGCTCTGATTGGCCAGCTGACCCAGTGCATTGTGATTGGTCGAACACCACAAGCACACGTCGGAAATGTAACGCCCCTTTCCATAATCGCGAGCTTCAGCCTTCAACATAAATGTAAAGACCGTAAATAATGTCCTTAGTTTTACCATCAGTTCAAGCCCGAAAGTGGAGTCGCGTGACAGACACAGTGATGATGCTCGTATGTATTTGCAGTATACAAGCCGACTCCACTTTAGATTAAGAAAGCTGACTCCACTGTGATGTGACCCTGTCTCTCTCTCACGCACACACACACACACACACACACACAACGCGATACTCTACATGGAGCAAAACTCCGCATTTGAACAGTCAATAGCAAATACTTAAACTATTAAGAAAACATACTTACAGTAGCTGATTCAGAATAAGCACCATATTGTCATAGCAAAGTTGGAATTGACCCTTTTTTTTTTTTAGAAACAGCCTTTGCACAGCCAGCCTTGTAGGCTACTCTCAATTCACAAATCTGTCGTCCATAAAATGCGTTCAAACATCTGGGTTGTGCTATTCTGTTGTAAATAAATCTTAACCAATGATTCCTAATTGCATCTACTTCCGGAAGGCCAAATAAAGTGCTTTTGCTTTCGCACAGAAACACAGTGTCTCCCTGACATGGCTGCATCAACACTACTGCGGTTCCTGAAACCACGCCTTCTTTCTTTGCATGAACATTTGGGTGGCATTACGCAAATATTTCCACATCGTGACGTAGACGTGTGGGGGCGTGTTTGAATGAGGCGTTTTAGCCCGGTCTGGATCAGCCTTTTTTTTTTTTAGATAGAATCAATTATTTTGTGGGAGACTTTGAGCTTTGTAACTGTGCAGATCTTATACATGCACAAATAGCTACATAACACACTTAAGAAAAGGAAAAATAGAAATTGCATCATATGACCCCTTTAATGATTCCCATTGTTTTTGATGGATTGCTCCTTCTGGGTAAGTGTAAATTGCAGTGTTTCTGTTGGCTCTCAGGTGTCAGTGATGTCCTGGTGGGGCTGGACAGAGGGGGGTCATCGCCTCCCTGTGTCCCCTACGTCCTGTCTGCTTGCTGACAGGGAGGGCACAGCCCATTCTGACCCCTGGCTCTCGCTCCCCTGAGGTGGCTAACTTCATTTCTGCACAATCGAGTTAGAGCCCAGATTATCCCTGCATATTCAGCAGCCCTCCCTGTTTCATCTTCCACCTACACACCCATCAAATCAACACACACACACACTATTTCAGATACATATTCATGTTTACCAACCTTGAAATAATGCCATATACGCTATGTATTTTGATGCAGACAATGTTTGGGGCTGAGCTCACATTTATTCGGCATACTTGACAGGACAGCTGTCATGTGTACAGATTCCTTGTGTGTTTTTTAATAAATCAGCTTTACCAGAGTTGTGCAATGCACCATAAATCACTTATTGCCTTGATGCAGACAATTTTACAGGATCTCTCCCATCTTTCGCCCTCCGTTGCCACTGTGTGTGTGCGTGGGGAGCACGATGCCTCGTCTTGCCTCGGCTCTTATGAAAGCTTTATTGGATTCCACCATCCCCAAAGGGAAAACGCTTTAAATGTCTTTGCAATTATACCTCTAATAACAGCGCTGTGCACTTGGGCAAAGCCAATGATAAGGAACTGCAAGTTAGTCAGTCAATAGAGGGGCTATTAATCTCTGTCACCTGCCTGTCAAGATGAGTCGGGCAACAACAGAGGTGTCTCTTGACCTAGGTGTCTCTTGAGTCCCGGCACCGTTGATGAACTCAGTCAGAGAATCAGTCTTTATCGGCGAGGGTAGCGTATATCTACGGACCGGAGAAGAGAATTTTACATGCTCTCGCGGGACCCGCTTTAGGCTGAAGCCTTCAGACAGGGAGATGAGGGGAGATGGTTGTGAACGCAGACGATTATTAGTTGCCACCGTTTGTAATTTGCTCTGGCCTTATACGCTCACCGTCGTGACATCACCTGTCTCTTGTTCTTGACATCGCCTCCATGTTGTTAAAACATGCCCTGAAGTGGTTATTCACTATATAATATGCAAATTAGCATAGATATATTTTCTGAAGTAGGCCTGTTTCAATAACGATTTTAATGTAATAATTCATCTTACAGTGACAATTCTATCACTCATTCTCATGTCATTTCAAACACAAAAGGAGATGTTTTGAAGAATATATTTTTTGTGGCGAACAGATCAAAATGTAATGTTATGGCTCATTTCCAGGGTCAGTAAAGTACAGTACGGTATGATTTAGGACTGTACACCCTGATCTGGCTTGCATTTCCACTGCCAACAGTAGCCTTACTTGATTGGTGTGGTGTATGCCAGAAAGTAGCAATCAACGTCATTCTTGCGCAAAGAGGAAAGCGCGACATTGGGTGCTTCTCAATACTCAAATTGATGCTTCCTCGTTTCCTCGCTCCTCCGTCCTTGAGCCTGTGTCCCGAAAACCGATCAAACTCAGCCATCTTGAAAGACATCTCAATTCTCTAATTGTACCGGGAGGAGGGGTGGAATGAGGAGGCTTCCAGAGGAGCTATGAGCAAAGATACACAGGTGTATCCTATGCGGAAGTTTTTCTTGTCGAAAAACCTGACGCACGTAGAAATTCTCTTCCCCCTTCGCATCTGTCGTAACAATTTTAATTTGCATTCTACCTTTGCAGTTTAAATAAAACATGCATGTCATATATTTCAACAGAGCATCTTGCTTTATTAATATTTATTATGAATATCTTAAATAACAAACTTTAACAACATAAGGGCAGATCCCTTTGGCGCAACTGATGATGCTTTGAAGTGACGCTTGAGTGATCAAGAATATTCCAATGTACAAATAACTGTTCCTTTGACTCCTCTGTCCTCATTTACTTTCCTTGCATTCTTCCCTCATATCCTAAGGTGGGGGGTGGAGCTAAGACGCGAGGAAAGGTAGGGAGGAAAAGCAATGAGGATGCACAAATAAGAAATGAGAAGCACCCATAGTCTGTGTGTGAAGATATACAATTATAAAATACACTGTTATATTTGTTGTGTCTGCGCACTCGATGTAAACAAGCCCAACACTCATGAGCAGCATGGCGGAACGAGTGAAGGAGGTGCTTCATTCATCTTGTGTCATCATTCCCTTTTTAACACGCGCAAGTGACGATTCTCTGTCAACCAATCAACGTTTTGCAGTGAGTCTAGCTCCACCCTTTAGGTACCGGACTATGCTATGTACCCCAACAGAAAGGTCCCAAAAAAGTGGTATGGTACGGTTCACTATTTTAATACTATTAACAACTTCTGACAATGGGAACGGACATAATTGCGTACCATATTGTACTGTACTGAACCGTACTGTTCGGTGGAAAAGGGCCATTAGACTACTAAAATCTGGCTTCTGTGGTTGAAATAGACAATTGCAAGATATTTGCAGAGCAACATTTTTACCTCAAGATAACGGTCATTTGCAGGGACACCACTATGGATTATAGACCCCCTGAATAGCATAGAAGTTACAATCCAGGGGATCTCTCCCAATTGGCCCCCTCTCTGACCAGGGCCTTTGGAGTCGTCATAACCCTACATTCAACCCTTCATTGAATTCTTTGCGCATACACATATTCAAACTTGTTGGGTCACAACGCATATTGACTTCAACCAAGTGAAACCAAAGAAGTGGTTCACACAGTCTCATAATACAACAAAATGTGGCAAGTTTTAATATGCAGGATTTTAAACAAGCATCCTGTCGTATTTTTCTTTCTTTCTCTCCTTTCTTTCTGTTGTCCTTTCTTCCTCCCATCTTCTTCTGTGCGTTCCTCTGATGGGCTCCCACGTTCTTGTTGCCATTTCTCATTCCTGGATCAAACACTCATCATGACCAACCCTTGTTCTTTCCCATCTTCCGTCTCCCGTCTCTCCATGACCTTCCCCGCCTTCTCTCACTGTTTGATGAGGGGAATGCGATTTGAAATTGCCCCCTGCTGCCACGGTTCTCTTAAATGTCCGGGTCACGCAGACATTTCCTGAGCCGGATAGGAGAAAGAACTAAGAGTAAAACAGACGAAGAGAGAGGGGGAAAAAACATGATGTAGATGATTGCTGCTGCAGTTTACATAATGAAATGTGTGATGAGGGTCTCTATATATGGAAATCTTTTGGAGATATTTGTTGTGATCTTTACAGATTTTATAAAGGTCACCCGGTGTTGTGAGAGCAAGCTGAAAGAGAGTTCGCTGTGTTAGTGCTGATCATAATGCCAGGGCACATCGTGACCCCTGAAAACAAACAGACTGTTGAAATGCAAGATACAGGACGAGAGCGAGAGAGATACACAGAGAAGTGAAAAATTCAGCGGGTACGCCAAAGAGTAAGCACTGCAAGGTATAACACAGTGTTCCATCCAAGACATTCCACCTTTCTCCATTCATTTTTAATGTGCCATATATCTCTGCTACACTGGAACATGACATCTACCCTGAAGTGTGGAAGACTTTCATCAGGGATTCTGTGTGCGTAAGTGTGTGTGTGTGTGTGTGTGTGTGTGTGTGTGTGTGTGTGTGTGTGTGTGTGTGTGTGTG
>NW_015539907.1:1753698-1766903 GCF_001515605.1 Sinocyclocheilus anshuiensis
TGAGAGTGCGTCTGTCTTGGTAATAGAAATAGATCTAGAGGCCTGTGAGTAGCAATCCCTTTCGAATGTGTATTTATGTCAATGAGGCTACAGATTTGCATGTGCATAACGAATGAAAGATTAAGACAGAGAGCATAGTGCTTTAAGACCGAGTGTAAGATGTCTCGCTCTCTCTTACACATACACACACACACACACACTTACACACCCTTTCCATCATCTGTGCTGTAAAAGTTAAATGCCTTGGGCTGTCCCTGCTCGGCTCTAAATGCTGTTGAACTTCATTGTTTGACTGCCGCTGTAAAAACAGAGTGCCTCACTCGTTCTTCCACTTATCACTTCATCCCTCCATCCGTAAATCTGTTATCCTCATGCACTTGCTCTCCTTCCACTTCATATTTATCCATATCATATTCATTTATTCTTCTGTATGAGGTCCCCTGTTATCAATGTGAGCTTTACAGCTTTATTTTCTTTCGTATATGCACCTTTTCCTCTGATAATTTCTCTTTTTGTCTTCCCATACCCTTAACCATTCTAATTGCCCCCTTTCTTTGTTATTTATTTATTTGTTTGTTTTGCAGCAAGTGCTTTTTCACATTTGGGAATGCATGCTTAAAGAGATGTGAATTTATGCAAATGTTTGGCTGAAAAATTAGGAGTCACCTTCTCACAAAGTATAAAGAACAGCAGCGACTTGTTACAATATTTCCCTTTGTTATGAATCTGCAGAATAATAATTAAGAATGATTTGTGGACTGAGCAAAAATGCTTTTTTCAAGTGGTTAAATAACTGGTAAGACTTCACCTAGACTCCAGCTGATATTCAGCGGTCTGGCTGATTAGACTCCTGTGTAATTTCGCCCAGTGGCGGTTTTTAATCATACCACAGGTAGTTGCCAGCACTTATTTGCACAATTGCCACTTCTAAAAATTAATGCATACACCCATGTTTTTCTCTATGAGATTGTGCTTGCATATGCGTATGTATTGAGAAATTATGTATTTATTAAGGATCATTGTGGAATTTTACATACAGATGCATACAGTACATGTTTTTTAGTAAACAATATATTAATATAAAAATATTTGACAGTGAAATGAGTGTCAATGCCACCCTGAAGGACCTTCTGTCACATTACAGTGCTGACAGTGATGATGCAGACTGCAGTACACGACCCTGCTGGGGTCAGAGGTCATGCAAGAGGGGTCACTGCAGACTCTATGCCCTGACACAGTGATTGACAGATGAGTATGTCTCTGCAGCATAGGTCAAGATGCACAGTGTGCCACTACAGCGGGTCAACTGATGCAGCACTTGGCTGACGCAGCAGGTATGATTTCTACTTACTCTGAGATGCTCTTGTCCAAGCCGCTGCTGAATAACATAAGCTGTGTTCCCTTCACAGGGTCCTGAGCAGGGGTTGTCTGTAGAAGTTCACTTCACAACAAAATAGTTCAACTTGAATGTTCTGCATCGTCATTCAACAGACAACAACACATGAGCTGCACATATTTGGTATACTTGTGTAAATAAATACCAAACGAATTACCATATTTAAAAACCATACTTAACTGAAAAGTTTTGTAATATTTTTTTTCATGTTTTTGAAAGAAGTCTCTTATATGTTCACCAAAGCTGCATTTATTTGATCAAAAGTACAATAAAAAACTATAATATTGTGAAATATTACAATTCACAATAACAGTTTTCTGTTTTAATATAATTTCAAATGTATTTTTTTCCTGTGATGACAAAGCTGATTTTTCAGCAGCCATTATTTCAGTCTTCAGTTTCATATAATCCTTCAGAAATAATATCCTGATTTGGTGCCTTAAGAAAAAACTCTTATTATCATTGTTGAAAAAAAGTTAATATTCTTGTGTAAACCATTATACATTTTTTCCCTGATTCTTTAATGAATGTAAAGTTTAAAATAACCAAAAAAAAAAACGTAAATTTTTTTTACTGACCTCAAACGTTTGAACGGTAATGTATGTAAAATATACTTTATATTATATATACTAATATATTCAAAATAATTAATATAAACCTATATTATATAAAAGTATATAACATTTCTGTTTACATTAACAATATAGTAATAACAATATAGTACAGTAATAATATAGTATTGTATATAAATACAAAATATTTCTTTTTACATTAATATTAATTATAATATTAATATTAAATATGTGTTGATTAAAAACAAAATGTTTAGCACAACTATAAATGTAATTAGTTTGTTACAGTATGTATATCGTATTTGTTTCTTAACTATTATATACATGGCACTGTAACAGTTGCATCTCGTCATTTAGGCCCTGTCCACACGAACACGGTTATTTTTAAAACCGCAGCTTTTTCTACGCGGTTTGGCTGTTCGTATCGCCACCTGTTGATTTGGCATGCTCTTGACAGTGCTTCATAGCATGCATTTGCGTTTTCATGTGGACGGAGATTTTTTTAAAACGGGAGAAGGAAAAACTCAGTTTATAAAAATACCCGTCTACGTGTGGACATGGTCACACTACAGTAGTAAATATCCCTCTACCCTTCCTATAAAGTGTTATATCAGTGTACATTTGTTCAATGTACAAAATTATATCAATATTCATATGTTCACTATGCTTTTTGCAGACCTCTTACAGCATATAGTTAGCATAGAAGAATGTTGTGTACCTTTATGTTTGGTACTGATTATGAAGAGAAATAAGAAATGCGCTGAGGCCACTTGTAACCAAAAGTATGTTTCTCATACACTCTGAAGAGTGTTCAATGCACTTATGCATTTAATTCTATACTTTGAGTCCGCAGGGAAATGAGAGGACAGAGGGATACCTGCCACACTAATCCTCTCATTATTCATCAACAGCTTGGCAATGCTTTTAGCTATCTGCATATTCACAGGGAATTGTGGGAGATGTTGTCCTCTGGGGCCCAGACGGGGTGCCGCATCTGCTTTGCTCTTGAAAAGTCATTGAGTGAGTCAGAGAGGAGTCCAGGCAGACGCCGTCTTCTCTGACTGCGTTGTCTTAAACTGCTCAGCTCCACAGCATTAAGCATCCTCTCTGTTTAATGAGCGTCTGCACAGCGAGAAGAAGCACGTCGACGTTCTCCTCGTCTGTCATTAACGTGCCGACAGAGGGGACACGGGATGGGCTGAAATGGAGAAATAATAGGCAATTTAGCGGTGTGTGGAGAGAAGAGGGTGATGAGAGGGAGGGCAGGGTCATCCCTCGCTCTGTTTTTAGGGGATCCTTTTCTGTCATCCCTGCAGAGCCGCAGGCGGATAATGAGGAGTCGTCTGCAGCATAAATAGGCTTAAAATAGAAAGAAGGAATAAATAACTTTAATAGAAGAAAGTCAGTGATGGGAGGAGAGGGATGAGGTAGGCGGCCCCAGTTCTCTGTCCTTCTTACTACACGCCATGTCCCTCTGTCCTGCCTCTGTCCTTTTCTCCAAACGCTTCTTTAGAAGGGCAACCACTGGACAACGGCACTGCCTGAACAGTCTAAAAGGCTGAAAAAAGTGTGGTTGTTTTTGGTTGGGTTACTCTGTTCAGGTGGTCTTTCTTGAAGTTCACACTAGGGGTTCAGTAACTATAAAGTTTGTTCTTAATTTCTAATTTGATTTCACAATTTGTTCTTAAGACAACTTGGAAGCGTAAACGTAATTAGAAGCGTAGTCATATAATATGAGGTTTAACTTTATTTATCCAATAATAAGTCTCCAAATTTGTAAACAGAAGTAGTGCTGAAAAGCCATGCATTTCAGTTTTAGCTTCAAAGTTAATGTTTTAAATAATCTTTTGGCTTACATAACAATTAACTGTCAAGTAAATTATATTTCCTCTGAAATACAACACATAAATTAAAAAGTAAATTCTGTGTGTATAAATGAAACCGTATCTAAAATAAATAATGGGCAATAAATTATATATATTTATTTTTAATTCTTTTTTTTTTTATATTAAATATAAAATTCCATTCAGGGATTTGGGGTCAGTTAAATTTCCTTACTTTTATTCAGCAAGGATGCAGTAAATTGTAAATTAAAGACATTTAAAATGTAAGAGACAACAGGAACACAGGAAGAATACTGAAATATATATATATAAAATAATTTACGTATTTACACATTCGTGCCATCGAACTGTTGTAAAATGCAATATCACACTTGTAGATGTGAGATATGGCTGTATATCGGCACGGCTGTGATTTGTGCCATAGGTAATCACAGCATGCCGATATACAGCCATATCTCACGTCTATGAGTGTGATGTAAGGAATAATTGACGACGGGCCGTTGAATTATTAGAAAAAGAATCGCATTGTGGCCGTTACACCTTGGGTGTGCATTATTTTTCTAATAATTCAATGGCCCGGAGTCAATTGTTCCGCTTATACTACGGTTACCACACCTCAAGACATCGATCAGATGATATATTTAAAGGGATTCGTCCGGTTTTTGTACTTAAATCGCTATTGTGAGTTGGATTATTTCTTCCACATCTCATCCAACGCCTCTTTTGCTAGTTCCAAAACGTCATTTTAAAGCTGGTAATGGAGGCTTGAGCCATTGATAGCATTCTAATGCAGTTATTAATGAAGTTTTTAGAAAGAGAGCGAGAGAGACAGAGACACACAGAGAAAGAGAAAGAAAGAGAGAGAGAGAGCTTATGTGAATTAGGCTACCAATGTGCGTCCCTCAACAGTGTTCTGCAGCAGCGTCTCTAAACAGCGCTGTTATTACCTCGCTAGTGAGAAATGTCATGTGTAGCCTTTAAGTTGCTACACTATATAGGCTAACTGATAAAATCATCAGGGCAGCGCTGACAACACCTTTTTGTGCAAACTGCGTGACCGTAGTGTGCGTGTGCGAGCACGTGTGATTGCAGTAATTCCTATGTGCTGTATACTGGTACTGTATGCTAATTTCCGTTATTACAGTTAACTATGCGAAGTGATATGGAACTGTAATGCGGTCAAGAGAGCTGCCTGGAACGACGTTCGCCGTGCGTTTCCCTGAAAATAATTGCACACCTCAGAACGTTCGTCAGCCAATCAGATTCAAGCATTCAACGGCTCCGTAGTATAAATTGCGTTTATACAACAGTTTGACGGCACGAGTGTGTAAATACATAAAAAAAACAATGGAGTGTCTTTAAAAGCCCTCTTTTGGGCAGAACTACTTCCTTCTGCCACGGATTCAAATCTAAAGTTGACAGTTTAACAGCTGAGCCCAAGCCTCCATTACCAATTCCAAAATGTCACTTTAGAACTAGTAACGAAGAAAAGTTGAGTTGCTTCATTAAAAGCTTATTGTATTACTGTATTATAAGTTGTATATTATGTGTAGTAGAGTATTATGAAAGAGAGATTGACTGAGCGATCGTGAGTACCTGCATCTGATCCAGCATTCATTCTTCAGATCAACTCATACTCTCAATAAAACATTAGTTTGAATGTCCTATTGGCTCGTATATCCTTTACTCTGTTAAAGGGGTCCTATTATGCTTTTTCACTTTTTTAATTTTAGTCAGTGTGTAGTGTGTATGTTTGGGCATAAAAAAGATCTACAAAGTTACAAATCTCAAAGTCCACTCCAAAGGAGTGCAACTAAAACGAACAGCTCGTTTGGACTACAGTGTTGGTTTTCGGGCTTTGTGATATCACAAAGCGGCCCATTATTAGAATATCATTAAAATAATTCCCGCCTACAGAAATTCGAATGGTTGGTGGGTGAGGAGGGGCGAGGTCATGGTTAGAATGCTTGGTGCATCAGACAAGATGAAAACGAAGAAGAAGAGCTGCTGTAGCGTCAAGTTTTCGGATGTCAGGAAACTGTGATTGCACTTTATTTTTAACTCTGTTCCTGAGCATTATAATCCCAATTTGCTATTGTGTGCTGCACATTTTACTGAGGACAGCTTCCACAACATGAGGGAGTACAGTGCCTGCCAGATTCGCCAAAAAGCTTTTGTTGAAAGATGGAGCAAGGGGCGTGGCAGAACTGACACACCGTTTAAGCTGTTCGCCAATCACAACACATTGGGACAGCTAACCAATCACAACACATTTTGTTTTTCGGAAGGCTCGCCAATCACAACGCACTGGGATAGCTAACCAATCTCAACACATTTCGTTTTTCGGAAGGCGGGCCTTCATCAAACCCAGGAGCAGTTTGAGCAGTACTAATCGAGCCGTACTTTAATAATGTAAATTATGTGAAAAATAATGCGTTTTTCAAACCACCAAGCATGAAAGCATGTTCTAGTACACCCCCAAAACAAAGAATTTGTAAAAGAGCATAATAGGACCCCTTTAAGGGTGATTCCTGATGACAGCACTACTCAGTGCATTTGTTGGCTGCGTACAAGCTGGTTTTAAAAGAAAAAATAACTTCCTTGTTCAAAACTGTGCTTTAGTATTTTTTCATTTAAAAGTCTTTACTGCTGACTCGTAAAAACTCGTCTCGTCACCAGCTAATGGCAGGACAATGTAACTAAAATTACCGTCACAAACACACACACACTGTTTCCTATTACCAAATACTACTATTATTTATATAAAATATTATTTATTGAATAATTATATTTAATAAACAACAACAGCCATTATAAAAGTTGCTAGGTAATTCAGTCTAAAGTACAAAGGCAGCGCTCTGATATACAGCATTGAAGTTACATAAACATGATGAGATTTTGCCAAAACTGTTTGCTCTGGAACAAATAATAGATTAATAAGAACTGCCCATTAGATTTACCCAAAACGAAATATATCTCACGATTAACCACTATAGAGACATCAGAGCCAGCGGTAAATTCCAGAAGATCTGGCCGAGGTGAGGCGCTTTCAACAGGGTTTATGAGCGCAGAACAGCCGCTGACGTCCTGGAGCTCACATCTCCGAAAACGTGTGTGTGTGTGTGTGTATATATATATATATATATATATATAAACATTGATTATAATAAATGTTGCATGAACACCAAATCTTCATATTAGAATGATTTCTGAAGGATCATTTGACAATGAAGACTGGAGCAATGTCTGGAAAAAAAAAAATTTGCCATCAGAGGAATAAATTGCATTTAAGATATACTGAAACGTAAAACAATTACAAAAATAATATGAGAGACTTCTTTTAAAAAATCTTAAAAAACATTTTTTTTAAATCTTAGACCACAAACAGTAGTGTATAATTTTTTTTGACAAAGCTGACATGTCAAAGGCTCCCATCAAAATTTAGGTACCAAATATTTAGTAACCTAGTGCCTATTTATGCCAGAACTAAGCTAAGGTTTAATTTACACACAGCTGGTGCAGCTGGCCCCTGATGAGAGGAAATCGCACAAAGAGTGACTGGCGCATAACAGCTGAATATCTGTTTCTAAATTAAGAAAGATTCTTGGTAAAAAAGCTTTGTTAAAATGCGTGAAAGCCTACTCTAACAGCCAATGCCTCTTATCTTTTCCAGGTGTATTTGAACCCAAAGAAAAACTGTGTTACCTCATGATTGTGTTTTCTCTGATGTGATGCGATGTGATAATGAATATGTTTGACAAGTGAGAACGACAAAGCAACAGGAATTTGAAACAGTCTAAACTTAACTTAATTACCAGCTTTTCAAAGCTAGCATTTTTTTTCAATGTCCTCACCTGTAGCTTAGCCTCGTCTCAATCTCACGAGAATGACAGACAATTAGTAACTTGTGTTTGTGTGCACAATAATACATCAACAGGCTAAGGTGCACAGCTGTGAGAGAAGGATAACTGGGTTTTATTTCCAACTTGGTGACTCTGATGTGTGGTGGTGGCAGGGAGGGGAAGAGGAAATCGGTGTAATTATTCTCCGTGTGCAGGGGAGCCAGCTGGGGACCCCTTCAACAACATAGGCTAATTTATATCTGCGTGGCACTTTCCCGGTTTCTGACAGAGCCCCTCTCAGCTCTCCAGGCTCTCCTGACGGTACTTCTGGGAGTCCTAGTGCAGCTAGTACACTGCTTATAGACTCTCTCCAATCTCTTGCTATTCTGCGGCACTGCACTGTGAAGGATTGAGTCATTATGGGAACAGGCGGATGGCTCAGATCGAATGAGTCACTCTTGGTTCAAATGGACTATTGCCTCATGAGACTGAACTTTTTAATCATTGACTTTCAAATGAGAGGTTACACTGTTTTTTTTGTTTGTTTTGGCAGTGTCTGATTTCTGTCTTTTTTTAAAAATACTTCAGTAATCATTCATCCTTTTAGCTGTTCATTTCATGAAGAATTAACTTGATCTCTATTTTAAAGGTGATGTATTAGCATTTAAGCATCAGTGTTATCCTTTATTTAAAGGATAACTTTGATGATTTTCAGCCAGCTTTGTTTTGTTACAATGTCAAAATACAGATTATACTTCTGTCAGAGGGAACCCAGTGCATTATGGGTGTTGAAGTTTTCCTACCTTTTTGGCAAAAGGGACCGCCACCCTTTCTTTCTGTTTTCTCAAGTCATTTAGCACCAGTTTAAATCTATCGATGCCTTTCTACTGCATAGATAGCCAAGTTTTATTAAAAGACCATCTTGCTTGCTCTAAATTACTACTTTAAAGGTTCATGCTTATGTATTTCTGTCATACGATGTTGATGTGTGACATGTTTTATTATTGTCATTCTATATAATACAAAAAGAAAAGAAATTCTATCTTGGTTTGTTATTGTTAACGTGTCTTGAATAACTTTGTCTTGAAAAACTTAAAATGAAAATTACAAACATTGCTTTGGCAACTAACTGAAATAACTTTAAACTGAAGAAATAAAATGACTAAAAATAAAACTGAAATAAAATAAATTAAAGCTATATAGGAATGTTTAAAACATGAAAATGCAAAATTGCTAAAATTAAAATAAAAACTACAAAAATATAAAAAAGGTTATTCAACATATTAATAAATACTATAATAGTATATAAATAATATAAAAGTAACACGATTTTCCTGAGTTCTGAATCATAAAATTTGTATCTGCTCACGAACCATAATCATTTAGGCTCTAAATATTTATATTTGTTGCTAATCTATTTTATAGAGAAATACAGCACATTTTTGGATATGATATATTGGATATGGACTGTAGGTTGATGAGGCAAAAATAAATTTAAATGATTTTATCATAAGGCTGCAGTGTAACTAATAAGTGAATACTAAATAGTGAATGCACTATAAATGTCATATTATTTCAATAATTCTGTTAGTTTTGTTAGCTATCAATGAAATTTAACATGGAGCACAGTATCAGTGATGGCTTCATTTAGAGATGCAGGATGTTTTCACTCATTAACATCAAGCTAAAGCAGCAGCAAGCATTGTTGTGCTCACACCTTCACAGACACTGTATAATTTTGTCATTCTTGTGTGTGGAAGAGGTACGGCAGCAAGATTGCAAACTAAAGCATATAGCCTTAATGCTATCATTTCCCGTTTATTCTTAATTTAGGCTTAGGAGAGGGTGGATCTCTGCAGTCTCCAGAATTTGAGTGACAGTAATAAAAATTAATGACTTTTGACAAATAATTGTATTGTAATATCACTGCTAAACTTAATAACTGTAAAAACTCTGTCATCTACTACTATCTTATTAAGTTCAAAATGGCATCAGCATGGAGTACATGCTTAGATTACTGTCGTTTGAATGTGGATTCTGAGCACGGTTTCATATTTTCTTTGAATGTGTACAGCAGCTGTTGATTTGATCTTCCCTTTCAGCAGCTAATTAGAGTCTTTTAGTTCCTGTGAGAAAAGGTCACTTTCTCCCTCTGCACAGATGCATTAACAAGCCAAGTATTAATACACTCACCTCCATGTACAGGTCAGAATAGAGCAGACAGCTCCTTCAGTTTAAAACAGCCTTTTCCCTCCGGCCTCTCCCCCCAATTTAACTCTCAATTAAACCATCTCTACGCTTTTCATGTTACAAAATGGTCGATGTGTGTATGCTAGAGTCAGTGTTTTTTTTTCTTGGTCAATGTAATTTGGTAGCATGAAGACAATTGATTTTAAGTTCAAAATGTTTCATGTATGTCCTTCAGACCCTGTTTACACCTTGTAGTAACAACCGTCTCAAATGCGTCTCTGTGACCAGGTTTAATAGTTTTTTTTTTCTGATTTCACAACTAAATACATCACTCACTAAGTCACTGTGTTGCTGCAATATTACAAAGCACAAAAGAGGAAAACAAACCAAAGAAAATATCTCATTTCATCTTCTTCTCCATCAGAACTCACTTCATTCTCCACTCCTGACAGCTCAATTACAATCCTGAGCAATAGAGGAACTGCGTAACCAGTCTGCAACTGTCCAGAACACACATTCATTGTGTTATCTTCTCTGTTCATTCAATTCATGCAAGCACCCACACAATTACGCAAAGGGCTGTGCTATAAGGTTGTTGTTTTTCTACTGCTCTTGCACATGCTGTTTTCGTCTTCCTAGCCGTATTGATTTGTCTTTGGTTTGTCTGTAGCAAGTACCTATTCTTGTCACAGAGACATTTAGGTGAACATCCCTTTAATTGCTTGCCATCTATTCTGAAATAAACACTGCCCCAGGGTACTGTCGCCTTTGCATGGTGAGATTTAGTACAAAGAAAGGATGCAAGGTCGATGTTTTTAAGGAATCAGGAGGGAAAGTATTTCTACTTGTGAACAAAATTTAATTTTCCACAAAACCTAGTATTAAATATACTTACATATTGAAATAAAAATATACATGTTCATATAGAAATATAAACATGCACAGTAAAGTGACTTCAGTAGGTGGTGACTAGGGATGGGCGTATCGATCCGAAGTATCGATATATCGAAACTGACGCGAGTATCGAAAGTATCGATACTAAGGTGCACTTTATTTACCAGTGGTTTTGTTTATTTAACAAAAATAATAATGCGTACAATATGCATTGAACTGGACGAATAATCTTTGTTAGCGAGTAATTGTGTAGGATAGAACTATTTTCCTGCTCATCTGAACACACGCAAATGTTGCAAGACAGAACCAATCAATCACAGAGAGCATTCACTCACTGCTGACAGTGCATTCAGACAGGGCTGCGTTTCCCAAAAGTATCATAAGAAAGCATTAAAGCTTTTGGGAATGGCAGCCCTGAACAATGCTTATCAGAGCACAGAAAATAAAAACATAAATGTTTGAGCTATTTCACAATAAACAAATTGAAATTGTAGCCTACATAGTTTGTGCAATTACAATTATTTAAATTGAACGTTGAAAGATAATATTGATCATGTTCTATTCTGTAATGTTAATAGAAATCATACACTGTCAGAATAAAAAGGTTGCATTTTATGCATGCAACAGCCATTCACTGGCAGTCCCTAATGGCAGTACAAAATATTGCACTAAATCTAATCTAAAGTTCAAATGTTACAAATAAGTTAGAATATTAATGTTGTAATACTGGTAGCACTAATATAAAAATGTGATGATATATGTTACAAAAAAGTAACAATTTTGAAATACGTTGATGGTTGTATTTTTTTGTATTTGATTCTCAGTATTCCTATCAATGTTGTATAAGGGTTTTTTATGCATAATAGTAACCCTAGAATGTGATCAAACAGTTTAAAATAGATATATAACAATTTTTATGACTGCAGAAATATGTTAATTCAGTACACACATTATCCCACCAGTTACAATTGTGACTGACCATAAAATAAAAATTTTCACACACTTTTCCAAAAAAAATTTTTGATTATTTCCAAGGGTTACTAATGACGCATCATTTGGATATTTTCATGTCTGGGAAAAATTTGGGATTAAACGGGTTAAAATGCGTTTTAAACAAAGTTAAGTGGTTTTCATTACCCATTTTACTCTTAGTAATTTAATAAATTTCATAATTTAAAAGTTTAGTGCAGAAGTATCGAATCGGTATCGATATCGACGATACTGCCTTGAAAAATATTGGTATCGTATCGAAAACAAAATAAGGGGTATCGCCCATCCCTAGTGGTGACTTAAAGGAATAGTTCCCCCAAAATATACTTGCCCTCAGGCCATCGAAGACGTAGATGAGATTGTTTCTTCATCAGAACAGATTTGGAGAAATTTAGCATTTACATCACCATGCTCACCAATGGATCATCTGCATTGAATGGGTGCCATCAGAATGAGAGTCAAAACAGCTGATAAAACACAGTAATCCACATTCAATTCAACTTTATTTGTATAGCGCTTTTCACAATACAAATCGTTGCAGAAAATTAATTTACAGAAAATTAAGATTCTACAACATATTTAGTAGTAACTTGTCAGTGGTGACTGTCAAATTGATGTACATATGGCGGAAATGTATGGTAAAATTCAGTTAATGACGTAATCAAACAGACGATGAACACTATTAACAGCAATGATTATATGTTGCAATCAAACTTGTAGCAAAATTTGGTAGTTTATGTTGTTTCAGGGTTGGCATCATCTGAGGTCCTCTGAGGGGTTTGCATCATCTCTTCTCAGATGTTCGGTCATCTCAGGTCTTTGTAAGGGCTGGATCCAGACTGAAGCTTGTGTAATTCCTAGTTACCACGGGATGTCAAACAGAAACAGAGAAACAAACAGAGACATAATTAGCGTAGCTGCTGTTCCAACCAAGCAAAAATGATTTGTTCAACCCAAGCTAAGGAATAATAATGTGCATTTGATCAGATATAACTGCAGTACAAGCTTATGAGATGCATTATTTGAATGCTTGGCCAAAGAGATGTGTCTTTAATCTAGATTTAAACAGAGAGAGTGTGTCTGAACCCCGAATGTTATCAGGAAGGCTATTCCAGACTTTGGGAGCCAAATGCGAAAAAGCTAACACATATGTCTTCCAAACCTCCTTTAGTGGACTTTGCTATCCTAGGTACTACCAAAAGTCCAGAGTTTTGCGACCTTAGGGAGCGTGATGGATTACAGTGGAAACTAATCCCGTATTTTCTAATAATATTACCAAGGTGTAAAATGTATATTGAAAATAGCAGAGGATCTAGGACAGATCCTTGTGGCATTCCATACTTTACTGGTGATAATTGAGATTATTTAAGTAAATAATCCCCGTTTAAGTAAACAAAGTGGTAGCGATTGGACAGGTAGGATCTAAACCATCTTAAAGCCTGCCCTTGAATACCTGTATAGTTTTGTAATCGATCTA
>NW_015539907.1:1767921-1784184 GCF_001515605.1 Sinocyclocheilus anshuiensis
TTAGGTACGCAGGAGCTAAACCATTAAGGGCCTTGTAGGTAAGTCATAATATTTTATAACTGATACGGAAGTTAATAGGGTAGCCAGTGCAGAGACTGTAAAATTGGGGTAATATGATCATATTTTCTTTGCCTGGTAAGGACTCTAGCCGGCATTAATTTAGTGGGTACAGGATCTAATAGGCATGTTGTTGGTTTAGATGCAGTGATAAGTTAATTTAGCTATTTAGCACATGGTCCAAGTCCATCAATTAACATCTTGTGAAATGAAAAGCTGCATGTTTGTTAGAAACAAATCCATCAAGACATTTTAACTGGCCAAAATACATGTCCATAAACCACAACCATGCATCCTCCAATGTAAAAGTCCATCCCCTGTTGTCTTCTCACGTCAAAATCCACCAAACATATTTGTTTAGAACTGTTTTAGCTTGTAAACAGCGGCTTAATCTGTGCATATTTCTCTCCTGATTCAAATGAGACAACTTTTTCACCGGAGAAAGCAATATTAGAGCCTCTAGAGGACTTGTATTTATTTTAGCTTAAAGCAATGGTTTGAGGTTAAAATCATCTTAATGATGGATGTGTTTGTTACAAATATGCAGCTTTTCACTTCACTAGACGTTAATTGATGGACTGGAGTCATGTTGATTTTTTGTGAATTATTGTGATGTTTTTATTAGCTGTTTAAACTCTCATTCTGACAGCACCCATTCACATGTGATATAATGCTACATTTTTCCAAATCTGTTCCGTTTAAGAAACAAGCTCATCTACAGCTTGGATAGCCTGAGAGTGAGTACATTTTCAGGTAATTTTCAATTTTGGGTGAACTATTCCTAATTTAATCTTTATTTATTAATAATTTTATTTAACCACACTCTAATGAATGAAACAAGTGACTGTCTTTATAACAGAGTATTTGAATCATTCACTCAACTGATTCATTCAAAAAAACTGAATCATTTAAGCATGTCACTAGTTCTAATACTGTTTTGGCTTTGAATGGAACTTTTTTTTATTTTTTATTTTTTTGGTTGAGGGAAGAAATAGCCTGCAATATTGTGTAAAATATAAGTTGCTTAGTTTTAACTTCTTTGTTGAATTATTGTATTAAAACAATATCACAAACAAGCAAATAAATATTTTTAAGAAGAGAGAATTTATACAATTTATTGTACATGCTATTCTTTGGTGGAAAAGTCACTCTTTAAATATTGAATACATCCTTATGTGTTTCCTCATGTGGAAAAGGATTATTGAATATTACCTTGTGTGTTTCCTCACATGGAAAAGGATTTGCTGGCATTGGTGTTTTTATTTCATTCTCACCGGCTCCAGGATCTTTACACCTTTTGTGAGAGGTTTGGAGTGAATCAGGTTGAATGACAGCAGCGGCAAAATAAATCCGAAGCGTTTGAGCTGCATAGGGGAAAATCTTTAAAGGGGTCATATGATGCTTTTTTAAAGATCATTATTCAAACATGGTAACTGCTAACAGACAGAGAGAGTGATTGAGTGAAGATGATAGAAAAGAGGTATGAAAACCTCAAAAGAGGTATGAGATAGAGAGAGGGGGGTGGATCAAAAGAGAGACATGGAAGAATGAAATTAAATGATGAGATGAAAAGAGCTGCTCTGAGGGCTAACAAAGAGAACAGTTGGACATTTTTGTGAGAGTTTGATCCTGTTTGCTGGCATGTGTTGTTTCAATAATATATGTTTAATATTTCAGAGCTGTAAGTATCATTCTAGACATCTGAGGGAAGCATACAGCAAGAATCATTGTACAGTGAACTTGTTTCTCTGTGTACAAGCACAATGAAACCTTAATTTGAAAAGACTGCATAACTTGCTATCCCTCCATCCCACAACCTCCTCCACCCAATGCAGGTGCAAGCGGCTTTATCATATTTCTCTCATCTGAGTGTTTCTCTCTGGTTAATTTCCGAAGAAAGCCTTGTTATATGTGTGATTACTGTTTATACACTGGTATTAGAGTGGAAGTGCACACACATTAATACTGCAACCCGAATAATGCAAACTTCTGATATCTTTGATATATCAATCTCTTGGGGGCATGAGAATATGCATATTATAATAGCAGTGCTGTCTTCCACCGAAACCCCTCAGGTGCCTGGTTGTGGGTAACATCATTAATGGAGGAGCTGATGGAACAGATAAATGAAGTGGTTAATCTCTGTCAGATTATTGTTTTACCCCCCACATAGTCTGCCACCTCCTCAAAACCAGCACACATATGCTTAAATGCCGAATATACAAGTTTAACCCTCAAGCAAACAGTGCTGATGACTTATGGTAGGTTATGAAAAGGCATTATTGGTTTGATTTAGCTTATTCACAAGCAAAAAAATAAATAAATAAAAATCACATAGAACCAGGAAGAGGGGTTAGTTATTATAAAACTAAAAAGGAAACTAAAACTATTTAAAAAAATAAATAAAACCTTTACTTGAAATAAAATTAAATATAAAAAAGTTGACTTTTTATTCCGACTAGTTGCCAAGGTGACATTTCTCATCTTAATTTAGTTTTACTAAATTTAAAAATAACTAGAGCTTAAATAAAAAACATATACAGTAGAAATGTTTTAAACAAACTACTAAAAATGACAAAAACACAACAAAATGACTTACATTTTAACTAAAATTAATAAATAATAATAAAAATAGGCTCTATATAGTTATAATAAATGCAGTGTATTGTGACATAACACATATGTCTTCTAAAGTATAGATAGACAGACAGACAGACAGACAGACAGATAGATAGATAGATAGATAGATAGATAGATAGATAGATAGATCTGTTCAAACTCAATGGGCTCGGGGGAGGCGAGAAACAGACGCTGACTGATGTAACTTTTCTCATACAATATTTTCTCATACAATATTTTGAGAAGACACTGCGTCCCTTGCATCCTCGGAGGAAACGCTCCTATTTAGATAGATAGACAGACAGACAGACAGATAGATAAATAGTTCAGTGTGTCTACAGTATAAAGTAAGACCACACTGAAAATCTGGATTTTTTTTATTCAGTTTTGAACTATTTACAGCAAAGTAAATGTATTACATAAAAGGAATAAGAATTTTTGAATTGTGCATTAAAAATTACATTTTTGAACATAACTGTATGTTTGGGTGCCCTTTAAAAACCTTGGGTGACAGCTCTTCCACCATATGTAATAGTACCTTAGCATCACATAAAATTCTAACACTGTTTCTCCGTGTTAAATTCCCCAGGGCACAATATAACTTCTATAGCCTCATATTACTGCAAGCTTCCATTAATTGTTAATAGCCAGTCAATAATCAGTCAGTTAAGTTAACGGCCCGTGGATGTGCAAGCATATTTGTTTTCATAGATTATTCATTTTCATCAGTACAGAATTGCACACAGGTGTGCCATAAAGATCTCTCTCTCACACACACACATTGTTCACACAGGTAAGAATGATCTGTGCGCCCCTGTTTATCCCTGAGCTCTCAAAGCTGAGAGAGGGGTCTATTTTTGTTGATTGCTAGGGGAAAAAAGCTGACTTTGTCCATCCAATCAAAGCCCTCCACGCTATCTGCCCACCATGTTGAGGAGTTAAATGTCATGAATTCTTAATGCTTAATGAGCCCATCAACCCTTGAGTAAAAGTGCTCTGTAGTGCTTCTGCTAATTGGCTTCAGTGGCTGCTCTCCCATGCCAGACTGGACCCTGAGAAGAGGAGGAAAGAGCGGGAGAAGTAAAAACGGGTGGGAGCATCTGTTTTGGGAAGGGGGTCTGAGACGAGAGGGTTGGTCAGGTTGAGTGGTTTGAAACGACTGTTCCTGGTATGAGTGACACGAATACATGAGCACATTTCCCTACCACTCTACTGCTCTTATACGCTTGCAAACCGTGGCACTTATTTGGGGGTTGTTGTTTTGTCTTGAATTGGAGAATATTGGGGGGTGTTCTTATTTTACTGATACAGGATTTTGAAACAGTATTTAGCAACCTACCAACAGAAATGAACTACTTTGAAGTTTCAGTATGTTACTATGTGAGTTACAATATGAAGATACATGAGGGACAACATGTTTTATTGAACCTGTTTACACCAGGTATTAAGATGCTTTTTGTCAATTTAATTACAAGTAGACAATGCTAAATACAGGTGTAAATGGTCTGAAGCAGCGGTTCTTAAAGGTCCCATGGCATGAAAATTTCACTTTATGAGGTTTTTTAACATTAATATGAGTTCCCCTAGCTTGCCTATGGTCCCATATAAAAGCATCCAAAAAGCAGCATGTCATGGGACCTTTAATCCTGGTCCTCGTGACCCCCCGCTCTACACATTTTGTATGAAGGGGTTTGTTCAATTCGAACGTAAGTGCCCTGCGAAGTGGACATCACAGGATATTACGCCATGATTCCAGTTCAAAAGAAGTGAATATGTTCCACTCAAAGGGCATTCAAGTGTGCGAGATGTGACTTCTATGCAAACCTCACGATTACAGTTAAATAACCCTTCACACTTCTGTAGTAAGTTTTGTCTGTGTGTGGAGACGCCGCAGACCATGGTGTAGTGCAAATCTGTGTTCTTAAGTGAAGTAAACTTCAGTCGATTTCCTGTGTGCAGGGAGTAGAGAACAGTGAACACTATGTAGGGAACATGTCAATCGGAACACAGTTCATTCATGGAGCTCTCTTCTAACGAGCTGGTTATCTGAATCGGGTGTGTTAAACAAGAGAGACATGCAAAATGTGCAGAGCGGGGGCGTCGCGAGGACCAGGATTAAGAACCGCTGGTCTGAAGCATTTTAAGCTTCTCCACTTTTGAGCACTTCCAGAGGTGGTCGAAAGCACATTAGACCGCAATATTACATCAAAAGATAAGAAAAAAAAACATACATACATCCGCTCATAGACCCTCCCTCAAAGAAATCTGGAGAGTTGTCTAAAGTGGACAAAAGAGACAGACTAAAACAGCAGGTGTAAATGGGAATGTGTCTTCGTCTACTTGTCATCGTCTGACCAAAACGCATCTTAATACAAGGTGTAAACAGGGCCCAAAAAAACATTCACCATTTTACTGGCACCAAAGCAGTGATTTAAATGAAGTCTAAACAAGATTAAACATTTAAATGAATTCTTAATTGACCCTTCGCCAAGAGTGTGATTGACAGGCGATCTGACCAATCATAGTGCCGAATCTGCCATTTTTGTCCGACAAACAAACCAGACAGGAGAGTAGATTAATGTCAGTGGACTTGAACTTGAAATATGGTGTGTATTGATATCTTTCTGCAGTGGAAACAAGATACCTTCTGACATTCATTCATGTTTATTTCATGCTATAACTATTAAAGAGGAAGAGATGATTGGTTCACGTGCCGCTTGAACTGAGGCGCTACAGCGACACATCTGTCATGACACATTAAAGAGCTACAAAACTGTATATATAGTTTGAATTTCTTAAAAAATGACAAAATTTGAAAGCTGAGACTTTGTTTCATACAAAATGATGTGCTCTGTCTTGTCTGTGTGGGGCGTTATCAGTTTCCTCTTTACTCTGCAATGTATTTTTCACTGCGTGAGAACATGACATGTGGCATGAGAGCACCATGGCCTGTCAGACATAGCAACAGTAATGAAGGGGGGCGGGTCTTTGCAAAGGGTTGGAGTGTCAGCATCAAAGTTGAACAGGTAAATTTATATTAAATACAATAAAACACCCTAACTTACATAACCAATAGTACACAGACTTGAATCGGTGAATAATTTTTTATGTTCATTTACATGAACCATCCAAACTAAACAAACTGATTCACTTGAATGAATCATATTTCTTAGCTCTGCATGAGAGCCGACTCTTCTAGTGAGCCTGAAGACTTGATTACTTTGGTTCAGGTGTGTTCAGCTAAACTCTGCAGGACAGTGGCCCTCCAGGAACAGGTTTGGACACCCCTGATTTACTTGAACCGTCCAAACGAAACAAATCGATACACTAGAATGATTCAAACATTCTAATGCTGCATGAGCCGACCGCTTACAATGTACAAATTTACTAGAATGAATAGGACTTTCCAGTGCCATAAATGAGAGAGAGAGAACTGTTAGGGATGAAGTGATTCACTTGAATGACTTTCCAGCTAGGAGAAAGAGGATCTTTGAAGATGATTTGATTCACTAAAATGAATCAGACTTGACAACGCTACATGGAAGGGTGCCTGCTGAGGTCATTTGCTCGACTATTAGAAACAGCGGTGTATCATTGGGACTCCTTTTTTAAAAGAAAACAAAAATTCCATTTAAAAACTTCCGTTTTGAAAACTGCTAAAGCTGTAGAGTCGCTACATTTATAGTAGTTATTCCCCAACACTGTGTTTTTATAGTAAGCAATCGCTCTCTCAACAGTACAGCTTAACTCAAAACCTGTCATGTGAAGTGGTATGATATCCATAAATGAACACGCTGTAGTTCCTTTTTGTTATTCATTTTCATTTATTCCATCTACCTGCGGTTCACAGAGGGGTACTCTGTGCAGTGTCAGCTTTAACAAACGCCGTCCACAATATGCAAAGCTACAGGGTGGGGTTAACATATCAGACGGCCGAAAGCAAGTGGATGAATGTGAGCGACAATAAGTGAGTGGGAGTTTAGAGAAGAGGGATGGAGTGAAAAATAAAAAGGGGAGGAGGGAGGGTGTGTTGCAGTGGGTAACATGAGGACTTTTACTTCTCATTCCGGCGACTCCCCTGAGTGTTCATTGACAAGTGTGCACCATCGCCGTCTCCCCTGCCGTCCGTGGCCAGCTTCCTCTAACCACTGCAATTGGCGTGAGCGGCGAGCAGGCACACACCGTCCTCCCCTCCCCTCCCTCACCTGCAAGCACTGTGCCATTCCCAGCAACGCTACCAATTACCATCCAGCCCAGCTGCCATGTCTAAATCTGTGGCTGAGGAGAAGAGGCATGTCTGCTGATTCAGCCCCTGCAGAGCTTTTACTCCCTGAGCATGGGATGCGGATTTTGCCGCCACCGGTGGATGTCTGACTCCCTCAAGAGTGAGGATGCCGTTCACAAGACTTACCTTCCCACGTCACTGTGACACCCACCTCAGGCTGTTTGCTGCTTTGTAAATATTAAAGTTAAGTATCGATCGGATCCAGATAATCATGTTGTGGATGCTGGGTTCTCAATTTTTGGTTTCATTGCTCCATGCAGCCTCATCCTCAACAGTTTTTGGTTGAGGTTTGCTGCTGTATTTTGCTTTGATTCCATGTTAGAAAAGTGTAAAGATGCTGCATTTAGGGGCTAATATAGAGGCACACCTCATTAGGTGAAATCAGGATGTAAAAATGTTTACCCAGAGTGTCACTGTAGTGCAATGTCTTTTTCCGCATTCTGTGCTAGCATGCTGCAATTCATTCTTCACCTAATGTAAATGTCCCTGCAAGTTTGTCAGAGCCACATTTAAGTTATTAGCTCATTTGGGAAGATATGGCATATTTGCCTCATAACAACAAGAAAAATAATGAAGAAAGATCAAAAAAGGAGTTGAAGATCAGAAAGAAAATGAATAGAACACATCATCTTGTTGAATATGAAGCATTCTTCCTCAAAACCCATAAAATGACTAATGGCTTTTTACAAGGAAAATAGACCAATAACAGACAATTAAAACATTGTACGACATACATATAAAATCCCTATACATTTCATCTCAACAACATCAAAGGTAATGGAGAAAAAATGTCTTCAACTTAAATTTAAACAAGTAAACAAAGATGATTCCACAAAGCTTGGTCTAATTTCAATTTTTAAAGCAAAAGATGAGAGATTTTTTAAGTTAAAAATAGCTGTCTAAAGCTAGTTGGTTGCAGAAAAATAAATCTAATCTAAATACTAATAATAAAATGCAACTAACCATATAATCATCCATAGTTGTTTAGGAAATCAAAATCAGCTTTTAAAAGTTAGAACATAACATTTGCAATATCTTATATTTTAGCTCAAATTCATCTGCCACTTGGTAATATGGTTCATACTAATGCATTATTTGGCCTAGTGTTTGTTGTATAAGCCTGGCAATCTGCTGTTGTTAATGCATTTCAAATTTGTCAGTTGTCCTATTCAGCCTGTCATGTTAGTACATTTGCATATTGTTGGGCCTAATGTATGTCATTTCGGTTCTGTGTTGGGTCGCCACTTGATGTCCATTGTAAAATCTGAGTTTGAAGCAGGACCAATTGAAGCAAAAGTAGTAGAATCTGAACCATGAGTGTTATATGAATTGCAAATGTCAAAAAACATCATCATCTGAGGGCCAGCTCCACTGCAGTTTGTACATATATTTCTCTCCAATAAGTGTTTACCAGACATAGTGCAATTTACTTTTTATCAACAAGCATCCTGCTGGGGGAAGCAACCTAGTACATTTTCTCTGGAATCTTATGAGCCCTGTTCTTGTACGGGATGCTGAGGACCGCCTGAAAGCAAAATAACATTTGCATCAGCCAGCTGCCTGTAATAAAGGCTGGCAGTTATGAGGCCTGCTTCCATGCATTACCATTAATCACAATTAAATAGAGCTTAGCGCTTGTCACATGAATATTTACAGTGTGGCCAGGGCCGTCTTGCACTGTAAATTCATAAATCATTTGGCCAGATTATGGAATTTATGGCTGTTTTATTATTCATGATCTGCCTTTTATGTGGTGTTATATTTATTTCGCTCTTCACCGGACGGGCACGTTGAGCTGGGTTTAGTGGGCTGTCCATCACACCTGTCACACACACATCTGGGCTGTCACAGACACACACCTACAGGGACAGCACATTTGGGTATCTCTTGCTCTGGCTCTTGCACGCAAGTTTTCTGTCCACCACAGCATGTCGGAGAAGAAAATTTGATTTTTCTGCCATAAAATGAGCGTGTGTGTGTTTGGCTGGCTCCTAAAATAATCGAATATGTCCTCTGCGGTTTCATGTCGTCGAGAGCTCCCTCCGGAGGCCGGGTCCAAAATGTTTAGAGGATTCACACCGCTCCAGTAGGACATGTGACAAGATGAATTCCACCGCATGGCATCACTTCCCCACCAGCTTTCCCTTTATATCCAACAAAAAGCAGCAGGTGGCTTATATGTATTCCTATAAGAGAGACTGTGAAGTCACCATCCGCCCCCTCCTTTTCTCACTCACGTCGGGACAAGTTCCTGAGAAAGCAAGTGGAAGATCAGAATAAAAGATTCGGCATCTGAAACTGTTAATTGAAAACCGCTCATTTTTCATACTCACCTTTATTCTTGGAGTAACTGACACACTTATGGCAGAGATTTGCCTGAGCTTGATTCCCGTGATTAACAGCTGATTCAGCCATTGACCTGTGCTGTGCACAGCTTTGGTCTGAGCCCAGCCAATCATAGCTTAAGTGGACCATGTGTTCAGGGTCAATACAGACTGGGCCCAGCGGCCGAGAGGCCACCAGCTGCCTTCAGCTGGAGAACCAGCCAGAGAGAGAGCCTGCTCTGTGTCCTTAATGAATGCCTTATAGCAGGTAATGCCTAGCTTACAATAGTGAATTTATAATCATGCTGAACAAATCTTTTGCTTTTTTGTCATTATAAATTATGTGTTCTGTATGGAAATTAGGAGGATTTTGGAAAGAAGATTTGGCAAATGTATTAGTCCTGTTTTGTTATTGTGTATACTCACTGATGTGATTCATAATGTGCATAAGAGGAGTTACGGAGTACGAGTGTGGAACCAACCGACTGGCAGGGTGTCAAAAACATAACAGCAGTCCTAAGTAATATTTTGCACGCAAACTGATCCATGCCATCTTCATCTCCAGTAGCAAGTTTTCCAATATTTCAGCTGCTTATGTGTATGTGGAGGACAGACATCATGGTTGTTGATATTACAGTCACTCCTGTCTCCCATTGGATGGACATACTTTCTTTTCCTGTACTGTTCAGCACTACATCTCTTCTCGGTGAACTTTAATAAAAAACTGTATTCCCCTGATCTGTACGTCTGGACTCCAAATAATGAAACATATCGATCTGTGAAATGCATCTCGCTCGAGTCAATAGTCACACTACAGCTGGAGGGAATAAAGGCAGACATGGTCAAAAATGCAAGCGGAGAGACAGACAGAGAGAGAGAGTGCACCATCTAGTGGTTATAAAACAATATAATTTCAGCATAATAGAAATAGATTAGATAGATAGATAGATAGATAGATAGATAGATAGATAGACAGATAGACAGATTAAATTGAAAGATTCCAGAAGTTTTAAAAGTGTATTGTTAGTGTATTTTGTAAAATGTATTTTATTTATAAAATAAAATAAAAAGAAATGTCTTTATTGAAAGGAAGTTTGCTGTGGCCCCCTAGTGGGTCGCCTGGTTGAGAACCACTGCCATAAACTGTTAAAAAATAATAATAATAATAGTAAATGATTTTTACCAGCTTTATAGCTCAAATACGCACTAGTTCTAAAAGAAACATGAATGTAAGTGCATTATTATAAGATTCAAATTTCTGCTTTCATTTACTTCTATTGCAGTGCCTGACCATAAACTTTTTGTTTTTGTTGTGGTTGCTTTTTTATTTAGAAAATTAACAAATATATACATTTTTTTTTTATTGAGCCTAACTTGTATTGAACCTTGAATGTTCCTTTAATACTGATGTTAATTTACAAAAATGGATGTGATATTGGTCTGATATGTGGCAGATTTCATTTTGATTTGGCTTTAAGAATTATAGAGAATTTTACTTTGCTAAATAACAATTGTTTAGTAGAAATATACCTTTATAGATATTCACCATATGTGATTATTAAAAAGATGGAAAGAGAAGTGAAAGACAGGATGAGGAGTGTGGCATGTGTGGGTGTACTCACGCGAGCTCACATAACTGCATGTGTGTTTCTGCGTCTGAATGCGAGCACTCTTTTGTGCTGTCTGAATATTTCTCATCCCTCCTCTCTGGAGAGAGTGCTCTGGCATGGCCCTTAGTGGATAACAGGCTGTTGTCGTGAATGGGCTGTATAGCCACTGCCTCTGCTTGTGTAGCAAACTACCTCATGGCCTTGCACTCTTACAACAGTCCACTTTTGTTCTAGTTCCTCTTCAGCCCATCCCTCCCCTGCACAGATGCAGTGCCCACACACTCTCTGTCCCTGAGAGCTTGAAAGAAGAAAAGTGCTTCTTTTGATGCACAAGTTTTAATTGTACCCTGAAACTCAGGTGTTCAAGTTTGATGCCTGTTCAATGAATGAGTGTGCTGTCACTTATGTAAATGCAAAGATTATGTAAATGTGGGTGTGATCACACTCTAAATTTCAAGATGTTAGTAAAATGTATTATTTCGAAATAAAACAATGCAATTTGAAATAAGTCACTGGCAACTCACAAACACTAACAAACAACATCTCAGACATTCATTATATGGACAAAAAACAGTGACATTTTTCAAAATATCTTCTTTTGTGTTCCACAAAACCTGAGATATTACGTAATAATTATGAGATAAAAATACAAAACTGACATACTAAATGTAATACATATGTAATCATAATGACATAAAAGGTAGAAATTATGACATTTTAGGTCAATTATGAACTAAACATTTGAAACGGACATTAAATCAAAATTCCGAGAGTCAATTTGTTTAATTTACTTTTTGTCATAACTGACTTTGTATCTCATAATTTTGACTATATGTCATAATTTCAACTTTATATCTTATAGTTATTACTTAATATGTCAAAATTTCAACAACTTTAATCATTATTGAAGTTTATGTCATATGATTTACCAAAGCATGTGGTGGAAATGAGCTCTCATATGAGGATGGGTGAACTATCCTAAACTAAGTTTAGCATTACTGTACTTTTGAAACAGATGTGAGTGGTAAATCAAATGATCTAGTCCTCCTTTCTAACATCCAGTTGGACCTTCTGGATCATGTGTTTTTATCCTTGGACACATCGACTACACAAACATAAACATTTGCAGGGAATTTCCAAGGAATGAAGAGAGATTAGAATAGGGGCCCAGAACATTCCTTCCTCTTCTCAAGGCCACAAGGCCATCAGGTCTTTTGAGAGATGAAGACACTGCAGCTGCAAAACTTGTTATGAGAAGCAAGGAAAAGATGGGAGGCAGAGAGCAGCTAATGAAGCACAAAAGGAACAAATGCTAAAGGAACATTTCATATACTACAGTAAAGAAAAAACTTTTTAATCACATGATTGTGTATAAAAATAATAAGACTGATAATGATAAAGAATAATATAAGGGCGCAATTGTGTCAGTTCTCCACTTTAATTATAAAATAAATAATTAATTACTATTTTATCATTTCTTTAGAATATTATGAATAAAATTTAGAATTTAAATAAAAAGAAGAAATTGCCTTTGAATTTTATCAATTAAATCCTCTGCTTCGTTGGTAGTAACCATTGCGTTGGGTTTTTGTATTTGTATTTGTATTTTTATTTGATCATTTTTCCCATTTGTAAAGTGATGGAAATAATAATTGATAATAATAAGAGCCATTGTTAATCACTGAGTACCTATAATAATTGAGCATATTAATAATCAGCATATGGCTTCTGAAAATTCAACTTTGCTGAAGTCACAGGAATGAATTCATCACAGGAATGATTTACATTGTAACATATACTAAAATAAAAAAGAAAAAGTTATTTTAAATAACTAAATAATAATATTTTATAATATTACAGTTTTGTCAAATAAATGAAGCCTTTATGAGCATAAACGAGTCACAACTTTGATTTCACAATACTATTTTTATTTTCACTGTAGTGTGGTACGTTGGCGTAAACAACGGTTGCCCCGTGCAACAGACTCTTATCTGTAATCAAAGCGATGACATCTCAGCAAACGTCGTCGTCTGTTGATGACGTGCGCGGGATTTTCCGGGTGCGACGGCTTGAGATGTAGGCTAGCAGGCTAACCGAGAGTAACGTCAAAACAGATACTACAGCGCTGTTGCCTAACGTCAAGAGTCAGAGGGCGGGAAGCGAACATGAAGGGGGTAAACGATTCATTTTACAAGGGGTGTCTCTGAAAGTGAAGTCGCCGTGATCTACATAGATTGATATAGCTAAAAATATAATGTCAACAACGCGGCCCCTCCTCGGGATGAAGCGAATCACCGAGGTAACCTGCACAGAGCCGCCGGGAGGCAGGCAGTCCCCGACCGCCAGGAGAACGCAGTCCGAGCCGCTCACCGTAGACGAGTTCACGGTACACGAGGACAAGCAGGCAGAGCTCAGATGCAACAAACCGAAGGTCGAACAGGTTTTCCAAGTGACATTCACCATTATTGGGCTCTTGGATCACACAGGAGCCCACGGAAGTAAGGCTTCCAGACAGATCTGGCTCCAGCTAAAGGGAAAAAAGGAGGATGTGTCTAAAGCGAAGGTAAATGAAAGTAAATTGTAAAAAATTTTTTTATCTTAAACAATGTTGCTGCTTGTTTTTTGACTGTCAGAAGGAAAATTGACGAACTTAACGTAACTTAAGTTGCAACGTTATAGCTGGAGGAAGCTGCTGTCAGAATGAACTCAGCTGCGTCTGACAGCAACATGTTTGTCTTTATTTGACATTTAAACAAAGGCCTGTGGTAAGCTGTAACTTAGACACGTTTGTCTCTGTCTTTGCAAAAATTATTTGTTCAATCTTTTATTTAGCCTACTAAGATAATGTTCATTGTCAAACAACTTCAAAAAGGACTGATATTTAACATAATCATTTGCAGATTAAATACTGTACTTTTGGAGGTTATTTGTTTGTTTGTTTGTTCTGGTCAAGTTTGTCTTAAAGAAATGGACAACCCGGAGTGGAGTGGAAGCCTGGAGATTACAGAGCGCTTTGAAACTCTGTCACTCTGTTCCACTCACATATGCTGATCCAGACCAGTTTTAAGTATTTACATTTCTTTGGTGATACACAAAATATGATGCTTTGGGTCGAGAAGATAAACAACTACAATTTGGCCAGTTTTTGTCTGATACATAAGGTAATTGATGTTAGGGGGTGTGCCCGAAGTGTGAATCCATATTCAGAAAGGCACGGAAAACAAATAACGTTTGCTCACGGTTGCCTGTTACATTACAGTACTTAAAATTTCACTTACCACATAAACAGAGTTAGGAGAGATGACTGAGGACGATGGCGAATGATTTGCAGATTCTGAGCACCACTGACAAAATGTAATCTCGTAAAATGTAAGTACTGCCACTCCATAGTATAAACAGAGTACATGCGATCGCAAATCTCGAAAGTGAAACTAAAAAGCGATCGTGCATTCAAAAGCAGTTTTAATGCCAGGCATAATATGATGCCTCCCTGATGCCCGCAATTTATATACAGTATAATTACCCAATTATAAAACTGTGAGGGAAAGTATTGAAATACATATTTTCCTTCCATGTCGTATTTATTACCTTTAGGGGTTCCGTATTACATGGCGGGGGGAGGGGGAATCACAATGCCGACTCAACATCGTGATATCCATCAGCCATCAGCGATGGACGATGGCATCGTCTATCGGCCCAACCCTACTTTTTGAATCACATTGGCCAAATCCCAGCTGTGCTGATACTCAGTACAACAGCACAATTGTAAGTGATATTGCTTGGATAACCCATCACAATCCTGCTTTATGTCATTTGGGAATAACTGTCACCAAACCACATAGATTCATTATAGCCAATGTAAAAGGATTGTGTTTCGGTGGATTTCATATAGACTTGTGCCGGTATTCGGTAGTGCGATATATCACGGTAGTGAATATGCACGATATTGTTATCATGGGCTCTTCTAAATACCGTGACTGTATTGCTTTATTGCATTTAAATGTTCAGTTATTTTTAATATAAGAAAAAAAGTTATTAAACCTGTTATACTGTATTATGACAGCACTTTTTTTAAACTCAATCTAAATACCGTGATAATACCGTATACCGTGATAAAAGCATTAGCAATTAATCGCGACATGAAAATTTGATACCGGCATATCCCTAATTTCATAATGTCTCGGCAGACAAAAACACATTAGTAAACTTTCACACACATTTATAGATGATCCAACACTGTATATTTTGACATAGATGTTTCCCGTTAAAGTGGTGGCGAAAAAAATTGTTACTAAGACAGCAACAAAAGACGTGGTTTTTCACTGAACGTGTGGCGTCATCGCCTAGTTCTGACATGCCATTGTTTGCAATTCTACTCAGATCCAGTAAGGAAATTATAATCATCAGTGCCAGTAAACCTGGAATATCCTTATTGTTAAGCCATAAAACAGAAACCACTCAGTGGATGTGTTTCGCCACCACGTGCACTTCCTCTTTGTCAAAATATTTTGAATATTTCTAATACTTTTTCACAGGTATAAGTATTATAACCACAAAACTAAAGCGTCAAGGAATTTTCTGTGAAATCACATTGACAGGTGAAAATCTCTTGTCTCCACATCTCAAGTGACTTTTGAATATCTTTTGCCGATTGAATTAAAATAACAGATAGGAGCTGGTATCTGCTTCTCATCCAAACTGTGTCATGAATTTTCTCATGAGTCTTTGACAGAGATCTGATTGCTTAGTCAGGAGAAGACGGGAGGCCCCCAGTGTATTTCACTTTCGGTTTTAGTTACTACTCAAGAGTAGTGGCTTTTAACCTGGTGTTATTACTGGTACTGTATATGAGTATTTCTTTTACCGTATCTTGCTCGCTCAGATCAAAGAAATAAAAAGTTTAGCAAAAATGTGGTAGAATGGTCCACCCCAAGAGGTTCCTGTGTTGTTGTTTCTTTCAAACTAGTAGGCTTACCCCCTCACTCAAAGCCACTCAATCATGCCAGTATCATGTCTTTTAAGTTAAAGAAACTCCAAAGAAGCTTTTAAACCTTTTTTAAACCATATTATAGTTTTTTTTTTTAAATACAGTACTTTTAGGGCTGGACAATTTGGGAAAATAAGGTTATTCTGATAAAAATAGCGATTACTATTTAAAATTATATATATAAAAATATCTAATTATTCAAATATATATATATACTATTTAAAATGTTTTATACTGTATATATACTACTTATCAATATGCTATTAATGATACTTAAAGGGGTCATATGATGCGATTTCAATGTTTCCTTTCTTTTTGGAGTGTTACAAGCTCTTGGTGCATAAAGAAGATCTGTAAAGTTGCAAAGACTAAAGTCTCAAA
>NW_015539907.1:1784205-1788988 GCF_001515605.1 Sinocyclocheilus anshuiensis
GGCCTTCCAAAAGAGGACACGACTAGAAATCAGTGGTTAAGTTGTATTTACAACACTGTTCCAGAACAGTTAAACTCAAATATTCCGATGTGTCCAGCGCATTTTATGGGGGACTGTTTCCTGATCCTGGTAGAGTAGACTACAATGCCTGTAATGACTGTCACTCAATGACTGTAAGTACGTTTTTTTATATTTAAAGAATTTGCCACTGACTTCTTTTTAGCAACATCATATGACCCCTTTAAGAATATAATACTTGTATAATATTGATATAATACTTTCGCTTATACTCAGTTTTGGAACATTGCGTAATGTAAAACATAGTAGCTCTGTGTGTCTACATTTGGGTGCAGCGTCATGCTTGCTTACTTAGGTATGTATTCATTTCACACTTTCATCGTTATGATAATGGGCATGTAGAATCTCCCTAGAAAGATGATGTAGCTCTTGGTCATTTGGTCCCTCAAGGCAAATCATATGTGCATTCTACTTTAAAATAATGAAACCAGTTTGACTTGTTTTTCTTCTGAGAATAATTATTCTAGAGTGGTATGCTTGTGTTGTCATGTTTCCCTGCTCCTTCTAGAAGTGAAAATCTTTCGCAATGTATGTGTTGTAATCCAGTCCTGCTGTGATTGTTTTGCAGGAGTATGTGAAAGGCCTGTGTGACCCAGAGCTTCAGAAGGAAGAATGGTACCCGGTGGACATGCACTGCATTTTTGCTGGTGCTCGTGGACTCTTTTTAGACCGGCTGCTTAGAGACACAAGTGCAGAGGTCCAAGTACTGGAGCCGGGTCGTCTGAGGTTGAGCGGGTGCGCGGAGGCCGTCGTTATGGCTCAAAGTCGTGTTCAACAGTTTGTCGCTCTCTTTCAGGAGAAGAGAAGCTTGCCGGCTGACAGAGAGCCCTTGGTTAAGCGCACCTTTAAGAATTTTGTGGAGGACGGGGCTGATAAATATGCCATGGAGCTGCTTTTGCTCCCCAGTGCCCTCAAGGAGGAACTTTTGGGCTTGGCCCAAAGCCCCACACAGCCTATAGCTATAATAGACCTTGAGCAGGACCGCTCCCAGACTAGTACACCCGTAACAGACCTCTCCAACCGTATCCTGGACACCACTTTTGAGGATAAAACCGCAGGTCCTGCGACCACTCCTGATGTTATGCCCGGTCTAAACGGTCGGCCTTGCAACAAGCGTCGGTCCTCTGAAAGCGAGCAGAGGGACACTAAGAGGCAATACTCATTAGAGAGGAGAGAAGAGGAGCAGTTGGAAGAGCGACAGCGAGAGCCAAGCCAAACTTGGACAGTTACATCTGCGAAAGGGACGCTAGCAGCTAGTGAATCGATAAATGAAAGTGAGGCAGTGAGTCCTGAGACTAACTTGCGCTGTCTTGTTAACTTCTTCCGAACCATGGGCTACCAGCAGGAGGTGGTGGAGCAGGTGGTGCGTGAGACGGGGCAGACAGAGGACACGTTTTTACTTCTGGAACAAATTGTTGAAGAGACTCAGAAGAGCCAGGGAGCACAGCACACTTCTCGCACGCCCGACCCGTCCCCCTGTGCAAACACCTCGTCCACCTCTACCTGCGTCAGGCTTAAAGAGAAGGAACGGGCACAGATGAGAGCTCTCGCAGAGATCAAGTGCAAAGAAAACATTAGACCTCCTAGCACTAACGGCATAGGTCAGAAGAACCAGACAAGCAGTGTGCCACTAGCTTCTACCACTCTTAAAAGAAGCAATGGTGCACAGAATGACGTGTGTGAAGTGATCATCATTGATGACGATGATAACGACTTCACAGAGATAGAGAGGAAGCCCCGAATGGCTGCACTTGATTTGAAGTCAGAGTCCCGGTTTGACTACTTGCCCCGTGGTAGCTCTCACACAATGGTTCCAGTGCGGATGGAGAGTGTGACCAATCTCCGCAGCTCCTCTCAAGGCCCTCCTCTCCGGAGCACCGACACACGACCAGGATGCTCTTACCAGACGGTCCCTGGAAGGGCACCTTTACCTCGCTCTGAGGCACATAGCACCTCTAAACCAGCACCCCTCACCGGCATTTCTCGTTTCCAGCAGTCCCTGAGAACCCCCTACCGACTAGTCCTACAAAATGAACCGGGCTGCCCTGATCTGCGCCACATCATCATCGATGGGAGCAATGTGGCAATGGCGTAAGTCTCCATCAGATTGTATAATTTTGGGGGGCAGTGACAGTTCATGAACGTCAACATTTTTTTAAACCGTAACAGTAAATTCGGTGTGCATTTAAAGCTGGAATAAACTGCAAAACTTTTGCCCAGATTTTTGTTCCAATTTGTAGCGTAGATGAGTTGATGTTAGTCGCTGAAAGTCACAGGCAGTCTGCAGATTTTGAGCAGTTGGAGTTAGGGCTGGGCGATAAGTCGATAACGATAATTATCACGCAATATAAATGTCCTCGATAAACGATAACAAGAGTTCGATAAATGTTCGATATAATGTTTATGCAGCAAAGGCGGAACGAAAGAGCGCTAGTCATTTGAAGCGTGCCACTCGGAGCGTTTATCCGCTCGGATCAAAGTTCAAACAGCGGCGCAGCGCGAGCTTCGCTGGAGCAGATGCGTTCACACGCTGATGAGTCTCGCTCACGTCACATTAAACAGCGCTGTGAGATCCAGTGTGAAGCGCTTGACTTCAGCGAGGAACACAAATAACTCTGTTTACAGCCAGATGATACAGCACTGACAAACAGCAGAAACACCGTGCGCAACAATACAGTCAGAAGACTTTTTAATCTACAAATTGCCATCATTTACCATGGATTTACTGTAGTAGCACTAACTGCACCATGGTATTGTGTCAGAAATGTGGGTATTTGTGTCAAATTTTATTATTATTAATGTAGACATGTATTAAATGTATTGAAGAATGGAATATAATTACAGTATTTTTTTGTGATTACGCTATAGCGTTTATGCATTTATAAATGTATTTAGGCTACTGTTTTTCATAAATACAAGCTACAAGCCATATTACATTTTACCATGGTATTGAGGTGCTATATTTGTGGTTTTAACTGTGATTATCATGATCTAAATGTATGCTACTATGGAAGACCAATGGTTAAAAAAACAGTCAGAATAATTCAATTTCACCATATAAAATGAGATTGCTACCATTTTTACAGATATTACTGATTTTGATAATGAACATAAATCTACATCTGCATCCTAACTCAAGCTACTATCAAATGTGTATTTCTAAGAGACAAAAAAAAAATGTTATAGGCCTATTATTAATATTATCAGGCAACACAAATTTGTTTCTTGATTTGAAACAATATTACTCATTTCTAGAACATGCAGAACTAAGAAATTATTTGTTTCTGTTAAGATATTTATTTTGTTAAGGAAAAATGACTGGAAAAGTGTAAAAGTCAAATTCAAAAACGAAGTGTTTGTCATGGTCTGACCATAAAGAATAGTTTAAAACCACAATTAACCATCTGGTTTTTACAACTTTCACATTGGAGCAAAAATCTGCCTTTTAAACTTGAAAGAAATAAAAACGTTACATTTATCGTGATAATTATCGATATCGATTGATATGAAAAAAAATATCGGGATAATTTTTTGGCCATATCGCCCAGCCCTAGTTGGAGTTGACAGATTTCACAGAAAATTGTATAGTGTGACTTTTTTGAGCTTTAGACTATGATTCCATCCAGTTTGCGAATACCAGATGTTTAATATTTTAGTTTGCTGTGTTCAGAACAATTTGAGGGTCATTGCTGAAAGTAGTTAGTGTAGTAGTGTGTGGTCCTCAACCATTTAGTTCATGATGCCCCAATTTTTCTTGGTAAACATATCCAAAGTCAGCAAGTGTATGATGCCTGGTGTTTTAAAATCTATTCAGATTTTAGTTGTGTAGTGTATTCCATCCTTTACTCATCCTCATTATTTTTGGTGATTTTATTTATTTTACATTAGCTTGCAATAACCATTTACACAAAAACCAAATTTTTAAAATTTTCAAAAGTCTCCCCACTCTGTCAGTTCCGAACTGTAATGGCAGCTTTGTCAATGAATAGTCAATATTTATTTTTTTAGTTCTTTTGTTGTGTAAAATAAAAGTATGAGTACAACTCATTTGCTCTCATTCAATTTTATTATATATATTGGCATTTATAATGGGCATCAGCCACCCAGCTTTCTAGATTCCAGCCATTGAAAAGTTTTAGTTTAGTTGCTTGACAGCACAAGTTACTGTAAAACTCCCAAAGTTACCAAAAAGCACCATAAATGTAGCCTATTGAACATCATTTGAAAGCGCAAAAATTTTGTGTGAAGAGCAGACTGAACTTTCTGTCAGTATCAACAACATTTCGGCCCGTTCCTCACACAGTCTATCATATAGGTTGAAGACTTGAAGGGGGCTTGACAGATCCTTGTCACTTCATTGTTTGAACATTTTGAACATTCTTCAAAATTTCTCTTTTGTGTTGCCTGGGAGAATGAAAATCATGATGATCAGCAAATTATCTATCTATGCATTCAGTATTTGGAGTTCAGCATTTGAATATTGCTTGTACTATGAAACCATTGTAAAGGACAGGTGTGATTGATGCTTTTTTTGGAGACAGTTTGAGGGAGTGTGAAAATGTTGGTGGTGTTGAGTGTGTAAGTGCCCATAAAGGTTAAAGTAAGTCACTTCCAGTAAGCTCTGTGTGTGTGTATAGGAACTCTAGTATGCAAGTGTTTGTGTTTGAAAACCTAAAACCAAGTGCAACCCCCTTTTTCCTTTCTT
>NW_015539907.1:1789154-1790621 GCF_001515605.1 Sinocyclocheilus anshuiensis
CACATAAAAGGCAACCTCTTTTGTTGGGTCTCTCCCCTTGTCAGCCCCCTATTTTGCCCTTTAAATGGCTTACCGGGGGTGACTGCACTTCTTAGAAGTACTAGTATGGAAACTGAGGTGTTATACAGGGTTGAAAAGAATATCTTTTTAGACCCTACTAGTGAAGTCTAATTGAGGAGAAAAAGGTATATCGTGGGATAAGGTGTCAGGTGGGATTTTTTTATACCATAAGACCTTTACCTCAACAAAATACGTGGGCATATACTAGAAAGATCTGAAACATAGTGTATTCTTGAGTTTTTAAGAATGCTCCCACTCAAATAATAGCAAGAAACTAAAGGGGTATGCGTAATGCAAAGGTTGTCCTTAGCTACTCAAGAAAACGAAGTAATTTGGAAAGTTAAGGACTGTTGCAGAATGCTCATACCTCAGCTAATTATACTATATTATCCATGCAGAGCACTGAACAGTCAGTCTATCACATGTTCAGCCAGTCTTGAAGGCAACAGGAAACATGGTTTCTCATGGCTGATTTGTATGCTTGATTTGTATTTGAGATCTGAATCCTCAGGTGAAATCTTGTAGCCATAGCAACCCAAATATGTAGTTACCAAGAACCGCTGCCACAGCAGATAGGAAGGATGTCAATATCTTGCAGTTGAAGATGAAAGTCAATGTGAAGGAGAGGTCAAAGGTCATGGACTGAAACTGGTGCAGCATATGTACAGTTCCTGATCCTGCTGTAATGATGTTGCTTTGGCCTGGCACGTATCCAAGATGTTGTTACACTTTCATTTCTCATTTCAATTTTCTCAGGTAGTATTGTTTTGAAAAGAAAGGTTCCTCACACCGATTTACTCCACGCACTTGTGCTACTTCTGACAACAGGACCAATGGATTTGATCATTTACATTGGCGCATCCAGTGTTGAGCACAGTGCAATGATGATTGTCCCCAGTGTAGTCACATGGTCAGTCTGTACTGACAGTCTACAGTCATTTCGGACAAAGGACTACCTTTACAGCTCAGTTCTTGAAGTCTCTTACCTGTCCTGTCAGTGCAAGATAATCAGGCCAGAGTCGACAGTCATTGGATAAGATCTTCATATGGACGCGTTAAGAGGTGAACCACATGGGTTTTTTATTTGGTGTTTTTTGTCAGAAATACAAGGGAGAAATGAAAGGGTTTTTTTTGCATATTTAGCAATTTACATTTCCAGACTGGGAAAGTTATCTGACTTTTTACGTCAGCGGTCGTTGATTTAGTAACACTTCCTGTTTAAAATAACTTTCTCTCTTAGAGGGAACTTCCCCGTGACCCCTCTGTGGTTCAGTTTGTGTGTGTGTGTGTGTGTGTGTGTGTGTGTGTGTGTGTTGGGGGGGGGGGGGGGGGAGAGTCCGTCAGAGTTCAGTGGTGCGTGGGGCAAAAGAGGGGAGGGGGGGCAAGGTCGGGAGGGAGTTCAGCTTC
>NW_015539907.1:1790864-1794433 GCF_001515605.1 Sinocyclocheilus anshuiensis
GGTGTGTTGGGGGGGGGGGGGGTGTTGACGGCTGCACATCTGTATGCGTGTGTCATTTTGTCTAAGTGTTCTGAATGGATGGAGATGTGCGTCTATTTTTGCACCCTTTTGCGTCAGTTGTGTCTAATCGAGATTTGGCAAGGTAAAAGGAAGTAAATTGCTAACCACTGTTCTCAAATGCATTTACATATGTACTTATCTCTCTATCAGTGGTATCAGATGCATTGTGAAATTGAATGCAGAGCTGTTTCGTGATCGAGCAAATTGATATTCAGTAGGGTACTTTTGTCTTTAGTTATTTAATCAGCCCTCTAGGTGAATTTAGTGTTTGAATGTGAATGTATTACACCGCTTATAACTTTTACTGCATACGGGAATATATTGTATACTGCCTAGTATTTAAAGATTGTGAAAACAGAATGCATTGATAAATGTTTAAAAAACAGCAGTGTTACACTGTTTCCAAATTACCTCACTACATTTAATTTTAAACTGGCATCCATTTATCATCTTAGTAATGTAGAATTTGTATTCCAGTTCTGTCAAATATGAGTCTAGAATGAGATTAAAAACAACTAGTGGTTTATTTGTGGCTGCACATCCATAAGTGGAAAGTCAAGTGGAAACATTGTGTTGCATTGTGGGCTACAGTATCCCACTCAGTGCACTACAAGTTGACAAAAGCAGTGGGTCCTCCAAACCTGTCTTGTGCACAGAAAATGGTCATACAGTGCACAACATATGTCTAGATACTGCCAAAATTGTATAAGTAGTTTGATAGTATGCTATTCCAAACTGGTTATGACCTTTGACCTCCCTATTTGCTCTCACTAGGCATGGACTCCATCGAATCTTTTCTTGTCGTGGGATCGTCATCGCTGTAGAGGCCTTCTGGCGCAGAGGCCACAGAGAAATCACTGTCTTTGTTCCTCAGTGGAGACAGAAAAAGGACCCCAACATCACTGGTAGGAGATCAAGTTACCTTCTGTCGTTAGATCAGCAATATAGATTTGGAGTCAAAATGAGATATATTACATATATTGTTACAGAACAACACTTTCTGAATCAGCTGGAAAACCTGCGACTCCTATCTTTCACCCCGTCTAGAGAAGTGTGTGGACAGAGAATTTCCTCCCATGATGACAGGTACAAGATCCAGCTGCTAAAATTATCATCTAGAATTTTTTCTGTCTGTTCCTCAACACATTACTAGACAACATTGTATTTAGCTTGTGGCTTAGATTCATTTGTGTATTGATTTTCAATAATGTTTCTGGAAATCACACAAATGTACGTAAAATGTGCATAAAAGATGTCTACACACAAAATAGAGATGGGACACCGAAAAGTGCCATGTCCCATGCACACATCGGTTTACAAAAAATACATTTAATGTAAAAATATGCGCACTGCATATAGTCTTTTGTATCGGCACAGACATATATTTAAAGTGTGTGTCATCTATTTTCTTATCTGGATGCCAATATGAATGAAAATAATATGCAGATGAGGTCATGCATAATAAAAACAGGTGGTGTGTTTATGGTTATTTTAAGAGCAAGTGGGTAGAATTGGAAAATCTGAGAACGTTGAGGATGAAATCTTATTTTATACATGCCCTAGGTTTTTGTCTATGCCCTGCTTGATCTTTGACCGTCTTCACAGGTTCCTGCTTCATCTGGCTGAGAAGACAGAAGGGGTCATTGTCACCAATGACAACCTGAGGGACTTTGTGAACCAGTCAGAAGCGTGGAGAAGGATTATTCAGGAGAGGTAAGAAGAACAAGATGTCCAGAAGACCAGCAATAATTTTTTTTCTAATGTTAATAACACACTACCATTCCAAAGTTTGGGGTCAGTAAGAAAGAAATTATTACTTTTATTTAGCAGGGACATATTAAACTGATCTAAACTGACAGTGAAGACATTTAAAAAACATTTACAAAAGTGTATATATATATATATTACACTACCAGTCAAAAGTTTTTGAACAGTAAGATTTTTAATGTATTTTTTTTTTTATTCTCTTCTGCTCCCCAAGCAGAATGCATTTATTTGATCCAAAATACAGCAAAAACAGGAATATTGTGAAATATTTGTACTATTTAAAATAACTGCTTTCTATTTGAATATATTTTAAAATGTAATTTACAGGGCTTAATGTTCTCCGGCACCGTGCCGGATCTCCGTGCAGCATTTGGCTGAGTAAAAAATAGTCCTACATTTAAAAAAAAAAATCTTGTTGATTGATATCACTTTCGAGTCCATGAGTTCGCCTACCAATGGTATGAGAGGAGCACAACTTTCACTCTCAACCAAACTAACATTACTAGCCAATCAGAATGTTTTGCTCTTATAAACACGAGACGCGCAAAATAGTATCCAATTGCGGAGTCGCAGCCCTGATGAATGGAGAAGCGCGACAAAAAGCTGCGAGGCGCAATGGTCAAAGATGTCCATATAGCGCATATATACATAGAATAACTAATTAAAAAGCAGCAGAGCTTTGTAAACAGCTCAGAGTAATCATGTCATCTCCATAAAACTATATGATTGCCAGAACAAATTTACCGAGATTTTTGAAAAGGTCCTGTTCACACATGTTCTATTAATGGTAACTTACCGGTGATTTACCAGTAAAGACTGTATATGTGAAAGGGGCTAAACACTTCCTCTGCATATGCCGTGAATTTGAATTGCTTTACGTTCATCTGGAAAAACAGTGTGCATTATCTCACTAGATTTGTAACGTAAATCATTCATAAACCTTTGCCAACACAGGAGAATACATCAACCTGTGTCTAAATATGCCATGTTTTATACATCGCGATTTCAAAATAAAAGTTTCTGCATGTGGCCAAATATTGAAATTAAATGGATTTAAAGGGGTCATATGATGTTGCTAAAAAGAACATTATTTTGTGTATTTGGTGTAATGAAATGTGTTTATGCGGTTTAAAGTTGAAAAAACACATTATTTTCCACATACTGTACATTATTGTTTCTCCTCTATGCCCCGCCTTCCTGAAATGCGTCGATTTTTATCTCTTTGGATTTGAGACTTTAGTCTTTGCAACTTTACAGATCTTCTTTATGCACCAAGAGCTTGTAACACTCCGAAGAGAAAGGAAAACTTGAAATCGCATCATATGACCCCTTTAAGGTTATGTTCATATTAAGTATAGGCATATTACATTATGTATTTTATCAGTGTTGTTCAATACAATCATGTAATTTCTTGGTTTTGATATTTTATTTGAGACAATTATTATTGCCTCATCGTTAGTTTATATATAAATAGTCATACTAAAGCCTGGTTTTCACGTAGGTCTGTTTGTGTTACTAAAAATATCAGATTACTCAATTGTCAAAATAATCAGTAGATTACTTGATTACCAAAATAATCATTAGTTACAGCCCTAGATTAGTTAAAGTATTTCTAAATACAACTGCATTGTTTTACTTTTTGTAATTAAAAGACATATTTTGTCATTGAAAATTTCTTAAAAATAGTATTAAAATATTGTCTTGTTCTAGTGAACCAAGTATCTGTATTTTGTCTCATCTCT
>NW_015539907.1:1794450-1807739 GCF_001515605.1 Sinocyclocheilus anshuiensis
TTATTATTGCCTCATCGTTAGTTTATATATAAGTAGTCATACTAAAGCCTGGTTTTCACTTAGGTCTGTTTGTTACTAAAAAATATCAGATTACTCAGTTGTCAAAATAATAAGTAGATTACTTGATTACCAAAATAATCTTTAGTTACAGCCCTAGATTAGTTAAAATATTTCTAAATACAACTGCATTGTTTTACTTTTTGTAATTAAAAGAAATATTTTGTCATTGACATTTTTTTTTTTAATTGTATTAAAATATTGCCACGTTCTAGTGAACCAAGTATCTGTATTTTGTCTCATCTCGTAAGCTAAGTGTATTGTCACACCCCTAGTGTCGATAAGCGGTGATATAGCTCATAATTTCCCAAGTGTATGATATAGCTTTCATTCTTCAGGTCAACCATATATTCACACAAAGGATGCTTTAAATTGATCAAAAGTGATGATAAAGACATTTATATGGTTACAGAAGATTTTTATTTCAGATAAATGCTGTTCTCTATTCATCAAAGAGAGCTGAAAAACTACTAATATATAGTATTTCAGATAAATGCTGGCTGTTCTTTTGAATGTTCTTAGAATGCACAGTTTCTAATAATAGAATGATTTCTGAAGGATCATGTGGCGTACAAAACTGGAATAATGATGTTGAAAATTCACAGGTATAACTTACATTTTAAAATGTATTAAAATATAAAACAGTTCTTTTAAACTGTAATAATATTTTACAATTTTGAGGTTTTAATTGTTCATTGATCAAGTAAATGCAGCCTTTGGAGCGCAAGAGAATTCTTTCTAAAACAATAATAAAAAAATCTTACTGACACCAAATATTTAAACGGTAGTGTTTTGTGCTCAGTTAACATTTGTTCAGACTTAGAGTTCATTGTAGGGATTTTTCAGACTCTTACAGTTCACCTTTGTAGAAGATCACTTTATGATCCCAGATGACCCACTTGGAAAGAATGGACCTCACCTAGACGAGTTTCTATTGAATGACCGTCGGTGAGTTCCAAATTACACATTTTTGCTTAAAATAATACCCAGCAGTGGGTATCACACATTCCTAGCCTCATCTGTTACTCTAAGCAGAAGAAAGCTATCCCCTCATGACTTTTCTGTCCTCTCACAGAGGTAGTCCCATAATGGCCCCACCGAGGACAGACATTCGGGCAACCCCGTCAGTATACGCCTCGGCAGCGCAGTCCACAGCACATCCCTCTTCCCCTTCCCACTGGCCACACTCCGGACCTCCAGACTGGCACCTTCCTCGACCATCCCCTTCTCCACCTCCACAGCGGTCACCCTCAGAAACCACAGAGCTCAAAAGGAAGTTGTACGACATCTTTCCTGACCAAAAGCAGCGTATCGACCGTATCCTCAGCGACAACCCATATATGAGGGACCTGAATGCTCTGTCTGGCCTTTTGCTGGGCTGACACGCTTTTACACCCAAAACTGCAGTTTCCACTCTCTTGTGCATGGAGGTCACAGGGCTTTTTGTATTATTAAAGAATACCATGATTGAAAAGCGCTGCTACGAGTTTTTGTTTGTTCAAGGGACTTTGTTCAAGCATTTATTTGTTCCGTCAGCTAATTTACATTGATATCCGGGGCCCGCCGATCAACTGCAAGCACAAAAAGTTATAAGTTATAAATTGTTTAAGCGCTTTAAATATATGAGAATGTACAGTCCAAATGGCATATAATTGATGTAAATATTTGTGAAGAATAATCTTCCTTTCCTGTAAGTTATCCATTCAGAAATCTTTATTCTTAAAGGTGTTCCAGCTACACAGTTGTTCTGAACTGGCTTTGCTTTAATTACTGCTGAAGGACAATTTTGATTTCCAGTTTTTCAATCATTTCTGTTTTTGTAAATATTGACATTATTGTGCCAAATGAGTACTAGTTTCCAGTCACTCAAAGTGCCCTACTGAAGTGCCCTATCATCTGCTTTCAGGATAAAATTGCTCATTTCCTGTTCACTAATTTTAGTTCCCGTTAACTTTGGTGATGGTGACAAAATGGTATGCTGTTTCAAGGAATCCCTGGAGACCCCCGTATCACCCAAGAGACTGTGTGAAACAGTTAGATGATTAAAAAAAAGTTTCCAGATTACTCAGTGAGCTGGCACGTCCCTTCTTCTGCCCTGTTGTGCACGTCACCATCTTTTAATAGCAAACAGGAAACGAGAGCCGTCATTGATGTAAACCTTTGTCCCAGTTACGACCATCAGAGGGTGCTGTGGGATTGCTAGCGCTTACCAACCTCATTGTGTAAAGGAAGACATGAACAAAATGCAATGCATCGGTGAAATTCATTATGTTTTCTGTTAGAGCATCTTATTGCCACAAAAGTGAATTTTCACTGTTATTGTTACTGCATCAGCCTTTCCCGGTCTCTGAAATATGTGTAGCGTTGGACATTGAATTGGTATTCAATTTTGGGAATGAAAATGCATAGGCGTTAAACCCACGGAAGCGTCACAGACTCGGCAGGCACTGTGGGTATCTCACAGTATGGCTGCTGAAAACCTTTTGCTTTTTCTGGAAGGCAGTGTTAATAAAGGCCAATTATGTGTTTATCAGGACTTCTGTTGTCTGTGCTTGTTTTTTGGTCTCATTTTGACACATCAAAGAAAGTTAGAATAAACCATGGTTTCTGCAGGTCACAAAAATTCTTCACTTAATTCGACTTTTCACAAATTAAGACCTAAAAAGGTCTAAAATCAGAGCAGAAAGTCTTAAAATTTATAGTCATGGCATTACGGGGAGACACTGCAGGCAAAAACAGTATTTTCATGCACCTGTCAAGTTTGAGATTTTGGGCTTTTTGGTTTTTCATAAAGTCTTTTTTTCAGACTAGTGGAAAGAAAACATCCAAAAGACACTGTTAAGTGTTTCTTTTATAGCACTTTTATCTATTTGTGTCAATAGATTTAGATTACAATACATTTTTAAAGGCCGTTTTCTCAAAATTAGTTTTTTCTCCTACACTGAGCCATACATCTCCACTTGAGTAGCACTTACACACACCAAACTTTACATTTTTATTTCTGTTTGAATAAATCCATCAAGATGTTATGACAGCCACCATTGTTTATATAAAAAAAACGAATAGAAGTAGAAATATTATGTAATTGTAACTTTATTTTAAAAACTTCATTGTGTAATTTTAACAAATCAGTCAATTTTAACCTTCAGTATTATAGTAATGTAGTACCAACTGACTCTCATGTATATTTTACAGCATTAGTTGAGAGATTTTTTTTTTCCTTGAGAAAATTTGGCATGTACTGTACCTTGATATATATCCAAAATAATCGATATTGAATCGAATCGAAGCTTGTGAATGAGAATCGAATCGAATCGTGAATTTTGTGTCAAAACCCAGCCCTACTGTCTATATCCTGAAGGTTTTTACAGAGGGATTTGTTCATATATAATTTGCTTGATTATATACAACATTTTAATTGTTTAATTTAAAACTGTGAAAATATAGTGTTTTCTGTCCGTTCTACGCATTTTCTGAATTATGGAGTGACAAAAATGAGATACCGAAAATTCCCTCTGTAAAAACGTTTGACTCTAATATGGCAAAAAATAAAAAATAAACAAGAATTTTGAAACTGACATCATCCAGTGTTTAGATTTTTGTACTAGAAGTGTATGCAAATTAGCGCATATTTCATTAAATAATGACTCATTTGCATATCTAAACCTAACATTTTAGAAAACTTGTAATACAAAAAATGTTTGCAGGGCGATAACTATTAGGTTTTTTTTGTTTACCCTATTCACCTGCAGTGTCTCGCCTTCAATGTTGCAAACATTGCTAAACGTAAATATCTTCCTCTGTGTTTGTCTGCTTTTCTAGTACAAATATCTAAACATCCATAAATCAAGATACATTTACTTTAGCAAAAGTATGCAAATTTGTTTTCCCTTTGAATTTTTCTGAGCCCAGTGGCGGATAGTTGTTCTGGTTTTAGCTAACCAACTATCTTTCAGCGGTATACTATTGCCATATGGACATTACTTTGACACACTCACCTTTGTCCGATAACACATTACTTCCTGATTGTACCATTGAAGCATACACTTTTTATGAAGCTGCTTTGAAACGTGAAAAGCGCTATAGAAATCAATTCGAATTGTATTGAATTGAACTGACAGTAGGGGGCGACATCGCAGTTTTTTACAGTCTGAGCCTATACAAATGCACTAGTCTTTTCTATGCAGTAGTGACGTTATGTTTTCACTACTTTTTCCCCCTCTCTCTTGAACCAACATCTTTGAATATATTCCAGATAATCCTTTTTCCTTACCCCATCTGAAGTGTGGATACATTTCAAAACAGATGAATGACAGCAAAGATTCTTACGAAACTAGTTTTTGGCAGTGTTACAGTACTGTCCTTCCTTTGTGACCTCACATGGCTCAGGTTCTCTAAAGTTGTGTAAGATGAGCAAACTTAAACCTAGTCCATTATGCAAATCCTGCACGCTTTAGCGGAATTTGACTGGTCAACAGAAAGCTGTTACAATTTTTTTTGGGGGGGGGGGTAGTCTTGACTTTTGTGAAAGCATAATGTTTAAGACATTATGCATATGGCATGAGCTCTCACTGTTTAAGAGCAGTGAGTTTTTTTACTTTTAATATGTTCCCTTTGTCCATTTGGTCTCTTTTTATCTGTATCTATTTAAATGGTATGTTTGTAATCAGGTTTAAGCATACAAATATTAGCCACTGTTTAGTCATGTCATGAGTGAAAAAGTGTTTTGAAGAAAATAAGGGCTCGACTGGGGAAGCCTTGGTAGCGCTTCCCAGATCTAAACAGTTCTGTTTCCCATCTGTTCCCAATCTGTCCCTTTTTCTGTCGAGCACAGCAAGAAAAATCTTTCTTTGTTCGGTCATGGGCAGGCGGTTCAAATGCTATCAACATTCCAGAAAAGCTCAGCATTCTCAGGAACAGGATTTTTCCTCCCCAGTTACTTGCTTCCCTAAACCTACTGAAATTTCTACCATCTCCTTTAATCTCCATCTCCTTCTTTTTCTCACCCTTTAGTTGGATGGCATGCTTACATAACTTGTCAAAGTAATCCCTACCGGCCCTCCCCCACTGTCCTGTACCCACTGGTTTAAGCTCAACCAGCAACGATGGGACGGGAGCACTAATATCTGCTGGGATTATCAGTGAGGAAGCCATATAGCCTTTCATCTTTAACCGTAAACATGCCAACATAAGGATCTTACACATTGCACATAAAGGAAGCAAGACTGACTGAACAGAAGATCAGAAGAGATCAGCAAGGCATTCATAAGTCGCACAAGTATGCATGGAAACATTTGGTTCTGATAGACTTCATTGAATGGAGGCATTGTTAGCACAGATTATCATTAGCAGAGAGGCTGCAGTGAGTTGGAGAATGTGGATAATGTTAGTTCCAGAGGAAAACATCATAGTCTAGATAGTTTGTGGTCATGGACTGTATCCAATTAAATTAAATTAAATTTGCAAATAGAAAGTGCGCAAGATCAAATGTTGCCTGAGCGTTGAGGCCAGTTTCATCTTCAGTAGACTGTACATACCTTTATTTTACTCAATAGGTGCCAAAATATCTCAACATCTGCATCGTCTAGAATAGGGTTTGTCAAAAGAGGGAAAATAATGTTTTAATTAAGAAAAATTATAGTTTATAAAATTTGCTTTCTAACGCTGGTGTCTTGTATAAAACATTGAAAGGGTATCTGTGGATTAAAAAAAGATACAGTACAATGTGAACTTAAAAGTAAATATTTTCCATACAGTTTCATCATTTATTGTGTTAAAGGGTTAGTTCACCCAAAAATGAAAATTAGCCCATAAATTACTCACCCTCAAGTCATCCTAGGTGTATATGACTTTCTTCTTTCAGACGAATCCAGTCGGAGTTATATTAAAAATTATCTGTGATCTTTCAAGCTATTTCATGGCACTCAGCGGGTGTTGCATGCATCAGTCCAAAAGCACTTAATTAAAATGCGCCCATCCATAAAAAAAAGTGTCTCACATGGCTCCCGGGGGTGAACAAAGGCCTTCTGTAGCGAATCGGTGCGTTTTTGTAAGAAAAATATCTATATTCAAAACGTAATAATCCCTTTAATGTAGCTTGCGCTCACTGTTGTACATGCTTTTTTTTATGGATGGGCACATTTTATTTAACTGCTTTTGGACTGATGCATGCAACACCCACTGAGTGCCATGAAACAGCTTGAAAGATCAAAGACAATTTTTAAGATAACTCCGACTGGATTCATCTGAAAGAAGAAAGTCATATACACCTAGGATGACTTGAGGGTGAGTAATTTATGGGCTAATTTTCATTTTTGGGTCCTATGACAGTATGAAAGTCAATTATGTCATTTATGTCTTTATAATATCTTTTTTTCTCTAATTTTAAATGGTCAGTATAAATGACCTGTATTTTATGAATATAGTCCCTTACTATGTTATTATAATATTTGAGGGTCCAGAAAGTTTGAGGGCTCCTGTTCTAGAGTAACTCCACTTACTACGTTATGTCGCACACACAAAAAATGCAATGATTTTTATATAATGTGAAAAAGGAATGGCTACATTCAGGAGTTTGCTGACAGGGCACTTTCAAGCAGTGATGTCGTGAGAGCAGGAGCACTCTGGGATTTTAACACACTGGGCCGCACTAAGGGAAAGAAAAATAGACTGAGACTAAATGCTGTTTTGAATCATCAGTGTGGCACGGAGGGCCACTCCCATTCCTCCATCTGCTGCAGAGCTGTAAACAATGATGTCATTTCATCTCGGGCTGAGTTGGCAATTTTGGAAGCTTAAAAGAGCACAGGGCTAATTTACAGTAAGAGTGCTACTGTCCCATTTTACAGTCTAATCTAAGCATGTTAAAATATGCCTGTCATGTATCTCTAACAAATGACTCATAATTAGTAATTATTAATATACAACTACAGGTGTGGCTAGGTGATGTTTCATCTTTATTGACACATTTCCAGAGGTGTGTCTAGTCTGCAGTCATTTAGACAATGATGGCACTTTTGTATTAGTAGTAGTTTTGGCTCTACTGACAGACATGCGTGTTCTTTTCCATTGCCATGATATGATCAGCACATTATACACTCACCTACTTTCAACACCTGTTTTACACAATTTAGGTAAATACAGTGGCTGCCTATTACTGACTGCTAGTGTGATTCTGGTAATGTCTGACAGAGGCATGAATAATTTGTTGTTTTCCTACCATCTGTAACTATGGAACAAACTGCATGCAAACATTTAAAATAATACACTATTGTGTGTGCATATGGGATATTGAATGAATATGTTTATTTAAAGCACTGTCATAGTAATGAATGGTGAATTCAGATACACTACTGAAGTTTTTCTTATGCTCACTAAGGCTAAAATGCTAATATTGTGAAATATTATTACAATTCAAAAAATATGATTTATTCCTTTGAAAGTGAAGCTGAATTTCCAGCAGCCATTCTAGTCTTCATTGTCACAGGATCCTTCTAATATTATAAATGTCTTTACTGTCATTTTTGGTCATTTTTAATGTGTTCTTGCTGAATTCTTGCTAATTATAATAATTATAATAATAATAATTATTATTATTATTATTAATCTTTCCCCAAACTTTTGAATGGTAGTGTATCATAGTTTCTGAAGGATCATGTGACCCTGAAGAGTTTGAAAATACTGAAAACATACTGTAATTATTTAGCTGAATTTACCCAATATATAAATGATAAAAAAATCAATAACACAGAGTTACACCACAATGTTCTTGTGTTGTATTAAAGAAATTTGCTTCACGGTAACATTGTTTATTCAATGTACTGTATATTGTGTGTAAAAGGTGTGCAAACTTTTCCATGTCTCATAAAACAAACAGCACATGCTTTGGGACTGACTGTGATTTAAATGCACTAAACCACTCCGATCATAAGAACTGACACGTAGAACAGTTTATAGTGGTCACCAGTAATACAATAGGACACCTAGCAGTAGTACCCAGTGACAGGTAAAGGTATCTCAGTTAATTCTAGACGGGGAACTCTCAGGAGTCCTCCATCAATAAATAATTTAAAAACTTTTAAGTAGACAGACAGTAAAAAAAATAGACTGACATGGGAAAATGAACTATTTGTTTAATTACAGCATGTCACAGACTATTTAAATCACTGACACACCTTTATTACACATGGTGGTCTCATTGTTACCTTTATGTAATCCATTGAAATCCTGTACATTACACAAAGTCTTCTCAAGTCATCAACTATTTTGTTGATGTCCTCTTTTGAATAGGATCTTTTTTCTTTTTTTTTCCTTTCTTTTTTTTGCAGAACTGATAGGAATAATTTGTTCAAGAGTAAGTTTTGTCTACCTTTTGTTGGACAAAACTTAATACAACAGTTTAGAATTACATGATCTAGGACCTTTATACAGTGCATAGGCCTACCATAAGTCTATCCCTCACACAGCCTCGTTTTATCCGCTTTTTAATACAATATGGCGTCTAACTTGATTAAAGTATATGGAATCAAATGTTGAATGAATCAGTGACCTAATATAGTTTTTTTTTTAATCAAGGACTGATGGGTCTATAGGTTTTTTAAAAGCAGAATAACAGAAATGTTACAAATAAAACGTGCTGTAAATATGGTGATTGTTTTATTAACATGTGAAACAGAGTTGGTTTTAATAAATTGTATTCCATATAAACAGTCTAACCTTTTACCAGAGAAATGGCATTTAAATGAAATGAAATTCACATGAAATGTAGTGGGCTATTGTAAATGCAAAGTATAGCCTATGTCGTTATCGTGAGCGGGATCTGGTCGCAACAGAACAATCACATATTAATAAAATCTAAAAACATAATAAAAAGCTACAGTACGCCTATGTATACATCTGGGTTTTGTTCGAACATTTTACACTATACTTGGGATGTCACAAATTAATCGGCGATTAGGCGCAGCGCGGACGTGATTTAATATGTGTCCTTTTTCTATGTGAAAAAAAATAAAATAAATTCCAGTTTATGCTGTTTGATTATGGCTTCAAATGTCGTAGTTGGAAGCTGGAAGTTGTTAGCCTCGTCTGGCCCGTGCGCGCAGTTGAAATGCGGCTAATAATTTCTGACTGGCACATAACTGAACAAATGTAAACGGGTTAAGGCGGGGCCCCTGGGCTGCAGCCCATTCAAGCCCAATGGTTAAGTCCGGCCATGGATGTCAGGGATCACGTTGCTTGAAACAGTTTTCTGAACCGGCTCTTTGGGATGAACTGTTCAAAAGAACCGATTCGTGGAAACCATAACGGAGAAATGTCTCCGTGATGTCTCGTTCCCGCTCTCAGGGAACCGATGTTACAATAGTAACCGGAGACGGTATTCTCATCATCACTCGTCTGTTGTTGACCCAACGTTGTTCTCCTTCCCGCGTTCATGTGACTAAAGCGCGTTCACGCAGTCTTGTAGCGGCGCTCCCGTGAAAAATATATTTGCACAGCTTCAGTCAGTGCGCGACACCGAGACTGCCGGGCGACAGCAGCGGCTCCTTTTAGCGAATGTGGAAACACAAACAAAATTAACGGACGTATTAACCTAACGCGGATCTACGTGTAGTGGATTCTTTTTTAATTGTTCCGTTTGGCAGCAGAAGGATATTTTTTCTGGAGGTAAGTGCAGTGTTTAAATCCCTCATTCGAGGATAATGGCTCTGTTGTTGATTTTACTAGGCTTAGCGTGCTAGCTAGCTCAAAAGCGGCTAGCCGACCATGCTATCAACCCTTTTGCCGTGTTCCTCATCAAAACATATTGTATGTGACCCATTTTTCTGCTAACACGTTATGAGTCCTGGTGTGGTTCGTAACCAGTCACAAATTTTTTTTTTAATTCTGCCAAGCGCTGAGATTTGGTCCATGTAGCCCCATTATTAGCCCGGCTTTGCTAGCTTTCTATGCTTATGCTAAACGATACACACTGTTTATGTGATGAGATGAAATGAAATATAACCATTGCAGTGTTTTCTAATTTTAATAGTAGGTTGCATAGATGCAGACACTCCATTTGTGTTCATTCTTTTAGTCCCAAGCTTGAGGCCTCGTTAATTGACATTGAATCGTATTAATTGAATGACATGGAATCTGTATTAATCTCAACATGCAAAGTGCCGTGCAAAAGCAGCCTGGCATAATAAACACATGTGTCATATACACAGAGACAGCGTTAGTTGGGTCAGCATGGGATCTAGTAACCTTTTTATCACCGTTATGGTCAATATAATCTGTAATGATGATGATTTAGAAATCAGTCATAAAGAAAGCATGCACAAAGCTAGCCGTCAACCGACCCTGGTTTTGGAGTCTCTAGTCTACACGACTCTCTCAGACTCAAGATGCTACAGTAAATCGTGTTCATGTAATTGCTTTGAGACCTAACAAAGTTTAATGTCATGAATGCCCGTGTCTCTGCTACACACGGGATTTATTTTAAGCTTCCGCGCTCTCAGACGCCTTGAATTTGGCAGCTCGATCACATCACTCCGTTTTGCTTACAAAGCAGCTACGATTTGCCATGGAGATGTTGCATCTTTGTTGCGATTCTGAATTGAGCTGTACTGTTTTTGTTGTTCTTTATCCTTAAAGATCCATTTAAGCACCTCCCCTATCGATTACCGTAATTGAGGTTAAGTTGCAGCTGGTTGAAGCAATAGTTAGATAGGATAGGGTCAAATCCCTTCTGTAACTAGCCTTATTCTTCTATCAAGGCAAGGTTGTTGTAAATACTGGAGTGTTGCCACAAACTTGATATTTTCCTACATAGAATAAATTGAGTTTTTTTTTTTTTTAAACTGCTAACCTGCATCTATCTGGGATGTCTTATTTGCCCATAGACATTTCTATTGGTTTGATGGAAATGCCTGGGAAGGCATAAGGTTAAAAATGCATAAACACTTCTACTTTGGCTTTGGGACACATTAGATTTGTGTTTCTGTGTGTCCAGGTACTTGGAAATGCAATCCTCCTCTTTTATTCTCCCCACACACATCAGCAGTGATCATGTTAGAGATCATGTTATGGAGCATTCTTGTAAAATAATTGCCTTATGCATTTATTTTTGCATTCTAAATGAGTCTCCCTATTCAATAGTATTTATTTGTTTATTTATTGGTATTTATAATGCCTACCTTTAACTAGGGCTGGGCGATATAGCAAAAAAAATTATCAACGATATAATGTTTCATATCGTTCTGTATCGATAATTATTGACATTTTTTATAATCTTTTATTAAAACAAAAAGCAATAGCAAAAATGTTAAAATTTAACCACTGTATTTATAATTAACACAATTTATTGAGACAAACAACAAATAGTTTTAACAATCAAACACAATAAAAATTAAACCAATATCTCATTTCTAAAGTTTTATATGCAGATTAAATAGGTCTTTATTGTATATGTCTAATTGTCTCCCGAGGCCACAGGAGGGCGCAATGAGCAAAATAATGCAGCGCATTTAAATTGCCAACGCAAGGAAGTAACTCTATAAAAACGTGCATTACATCTAAATTAACTCATAAAAATCAAATATAATTTCGTAAATTGCATAAATAATTATGAACAAAACAGCATCATGTATTTATTAGGGGTGGAACGGTTTGTGGAAAAAAAACGAACCGTACGGTTCTCCACACACGGTTCGGCACGCACTAGGACCACGGTTCAACTTAAATCTGACAACGCATCTGTAATCTGATTTGCTATAAATAACATGTAAAACAAACAGGGTTCGGCTAATATATGTTTCTGTTGATGAATGCGCATTCTGGCTTCCCGATACATTACAACAACAGCGATGGGGGAAAAAAAAAAAAAAACGTGGACAAACCATTCACTCTTGTTCAATGCGACTGCCGTATGCTGGAATATGAGCATTTATTCCGTCATCACCCAGGTGCTGATAGCGCAAGCACACGTTGATATCTGTGTTTAAGATAAACTCATTTAAGCTTTGCCAGTTTAAATATTTAAGAGCCAGTCTCAGCCAGAGGACGCGAGCTCGCGCGTGCAGTTAGAAGATTTGTGCGTGTGTTCATCCGAAGCGCGCAAACCCGCGCCTCAGAACACGCGCAAATATTAATCTCTCTCTGAAGTATTATGTATAAATGGCCAAATTCGCACAAAAATTATGTCAAAATGCCCATCTTGGTAAGTATACTATAGCAGACATAGCTGGCTGAACGTACTGTATCAGTGCACTGGATCAGTGCATTCTCTTAAAGTGACAGCACTTTCTTAATATTAATCAAACAGCAACAAAAAAGAAATCACTCACTGCTCTTGATTGAATAGATTTTGTAACTTTAATAAAGATTAATCTTTAATTTATACAGTCAAATATGCAATGCTGTTTTACATTTCATTACTTTATTCAATTTCTGTACCTAAAAACTAATGTTAGACCTACCTAAAAAAAGCTGAAAATCACCGTTTATTTTTTGTATCTTTACTCTATTGTATTTATTTGTGCTGTTGCTTGTAGTTAGATTGTTCTTATTTTCTTAATTTTTATTTGACAGTATATTTTTTGCCTAAACATAGCACATATTGAACCATACCGAAACTGACTCTAAAACTGTGATACGAACCGAACCGTAAGTAAGTTGAACCGTTCCACCCCTAATATATATGCATTGCTTAATCCAAAGAGCCGAAGCGCCATTCACACAGACTGCATTTAAAAACATATGAGACGCAGTGAAAAGGAATAAACCGCCACAAATTCATGACGTGTTTTCTAAAAGTTTAAACTGTTTTAACTTTGCATGGCTTTCTATACATCTCTTCTGTGAGACGCGAGTGCAGCAGTCATATTTGTTCGTCTAAAAAATGCACTGAATATGCGTTCTGTGTGAATGGCTTGGTTTCGGTTTTAACCCATTCAAGATCTTCTCCGCATTGAGCTTCTATATTTCTCTAATATTTTGAATGAATAACGCAGCAGCGGCGCGTCTCGTGGGCTACACTAACAAAACATTAAAATGCAACAACGTCACTTACATCATCACCGCATCTCACGTGCCACTGCTGACGCTCCCTGATGCACACCTAACATTCTAATGCAAATGTTTATTTTAAATTCGACTAATATTCATTCTTTATTCACAATCTCCTCATCACAGGCAGGCACAGCACTCATTTCAGCATGTGTTCGTGTTTGTGTGTGCTGTCTGCGTCACTCATA
>NW_015539907.1:1808632-1816433 GCF_001515605.1 Sinocyclocheilus anshuiensis
CGCTGAATATGCATTCTGTGTGAATGGCTTGGTGTCGGTTTTAACCTAATCAGGATCTTCTCCGCATTGAGCTTCTATATTTCTCTAATATTTTGAATGCATAACACAGCAGCGGCGCGTCTCGTGGGCTACACTAACAAAACATTAAAATGCAACAACGTCACTTACATCATCACCGCATCTCACGTGCCACTGCTGACGCTCCCTGATGCACACCTAACATTCTAATGCAAATGTTTATTTTAAATTCGACTAATATTCATTCTTTATTCACAATCTCCTCATCACAGGCAGGCACAGCACTCATTTCAGCATATGTTTGTGTGTGCTGTCTGCGTCACTCATAGTACGTGCCTATATCGTGCGCTATATCGAACATTTTTTCTGTCGATATCGAAGAAGGTGTACCATCGATAAATATCAATACCATTTTATCACCCAGGCCTACCTTTAACATATGTTGACTTGCAAGACATCTGTTCCTTTTAAATGGCATTGTTGGGTGTTATTCTATATTGGTGGTCCCTATATTACCATAAAACGAGGAAAAGTGTAAATATTGGTTAAAAAAAATTAAAACATTTATCCTCTTAACTCTACTTAGTGCTGTGTTGTGAAACTAAATATTTGCCTAAAAAAACCATGTGGTTGTCGGGACATTTGGATCATTTCAATCAATGTCTGGAGTTATTTTATTGTGACTCTTATGTTTTCAACCTGTTTTTGTGGGGCAGCTGCACACTTGGTCAGCCGAACTTGGTTGCCCCCCACAGAAACGGCATCTGTCTTTTAGAGTTAGACTCCACAGCTTCAGGGTAATGGTGAGGTAACCTGAGCCTGTTTAGAATAGCTGAAACAGGAGTATAGAGCAGGGATAGACCATTTCACACTCTCTGGTCCATTGCATCTCTCTTCCACCTCTTATACTTGCGTACACACAACACTGTTCTCTTTACCCCCTTGTGCCACCAATATGTCTCCTGCATAATCGCTACAGGATCATAATTCTGGTCGACCATCTGTCTGAGTGAAGCAGACAAGAAGCCTGAATGTTTATGTTGTGTACATGCATGGAGGTGGGTGGATTCCGTCTTCCCACTGCGTTTCAGTGTTCTTTCTCCTTGACAACAATCATTTGCACATTTCTAGCTTAGCATGTTTTGGATTCATTTGTTGCGGTTATGTCTAATTATTGTGCTTTTGTTCATTTAAATAGTGTTATTGTTATTAGCCTACGAGATTTGCTTGGCTCTGAGATTCTGCTTTGCAAAAGAGCAGAGAACATGCTGATGTTTTTAGTTTGTGTCATTTATTCATCTGATGTGCAGTGTCTAAGACAATTCAAAGTATGCTCTTCAGCATGTGGAATAGGCACACAATAATTGGCAAGGATCTGACATTTGTGGCCTGTGAAGATGATTGAGATGATTGACAGCTTTTGAATTTTGACACTGAACAGAGACTCAAACCCTCTTACATAAATGTAAATGACAACACAAATGCAGTAAATGCCTCATTTTTTGTTTTGGGTGCCCACGGCAATTGAATGGTTATAGCTGCATGTTACCTTAACAGCCCCTTGCCCAGAGCTCTAGCTGTATATAGTATTACAGGATAGAGCGCTAATGGACTCTGTCCATGTAGAAGATAGAATCGCTAATGAAGTGTGCATGTTATGCTTCATTTCCCCCTGTTTGTCTAAAGATGGAGAAGCTTCTGTTTCACTTTTGAAGTGAGTGGCCCAATTGGAGACAAGCATGTTGAAGATGGTCGTGCAGATGTAGTCCGTTAGATGGTGTGGTTTTAGTAATGTGAAATAAATAAAGCCTGTGGAGGATAAACTTTTGTCTTTCAGATTTGTATGCCTGAGATAAATTCAATCCTGCTGAAATATTGTATGCTGTTTGATTGTTTATGGTGTTGATATTCACACCAAATTATATGCTATGTGGATGTCCAGTTGTCGGTGCATGTGTTAAAAATGCTTTTGGAGTGTATAAAAGTCTTCTGTTAAAGGGGTCATATGATGCGATTTCAAGTTTTCCTTTCTGCTGGATGCAACAAATGCCTAGATTTTACTCTGGCTTTACTGGTTTTGTCTCGTCGCGCCGGGACACGGCATCACAGTGGCGTAACATTTCCGTCACACACTTGAGGAAAGTGTTCTTTTTAGGAACATCATATGACCCTTTAAGACAGACTTAGGGCAAAATGATCTGTATCTCGTGTAAAACAACTGCATTGATGATCGTAGATTCAGCATGAGTGATATATTATCTTTTTTTTTTTCCCTCTTAAATTATTTTAAATTTCCACTGGAAAATTCCACATGTTTTGCCTGGAGCACTATGACCTGCATGTAAATATCATGCCTGAGCCCTCATTTAGATGGAAATGCTGGGCAGAATCTCTGCCCTACCCTCAGCCCTTTTGTTTACAAGTGCTTGTCCTGTGTTGATTAGAGATTTGTACCATTAACAAATCATTCTGCTGTCAGCATATGATCTGGGCCCATGGCGGCAGTGTGGAGCACATGGTGCATTGGCTTCTAGAGTTCAACTATAATTGACCTATCAAGGGGGCATACGAGTCCTTTTATATATCAGTCTGGAATTTTGATTTGATTTTTTTTTTAATATATTTTATTTAGTTTATTATTATATAATAAAAATATTAGAATATTATATTAGTATTTTTTAGTTTAGAAGATTATGTATGGGTGATGACACTGTCACTGTGGATGTATAATTTTACTCAAAAATATAAAAAACATAAAAGATGCAGTTCATACAGTCAGTGCAAAATTTACTGATGAATTCAGGAGATGATTATACCATTTCTGTGATCTGTTTTTTGTTTCTGGATTAAAAATTCATGCGTTGTAATACTGTAATGAAGGACAAAAAATTAAAAGAGTGAAATATTTTGGAAAACTCAAAGTCAGCTGAATAAATATTAAGTTTATTATACCATTTTGTTGTCAAGTGACAGTGTTTAAAAGATACTTCCTTTTTGTCATATAAGACGACATTTTATTTATTTATTTTACTTCTTGGCCATTGACATGGCAAGGCATTTTTCCTTGTGTCCGTGCAGACAGGTTAGTGAGAAATTACAATAAGCACCTTTAACACAGAACAGGATGCCTGCAGGTGTTTCAGTCGCACTGTATGTGAGGCAGGACTGAGCAAAACCCATTTCACATGCGTGAACCTTCACATCTGCCCTTTCAAATGATAATGTTGCAACACTGGAACAAAACACTTGGCAAATGGTCTTTGATAATTTTCAAAGGCTTTCAATTTCTTTTGTAGGTCCATCATTGTATTTAACAGCTCTATGATTAACAGATGTTTTTACATAAATAGGAAAAGGCTGTCTGAAGAACCTAAAGATGAACACCATTTGTTGTGACTGTAATGGCATGGATTTTAAAACGACGTTTCATGAGCACAGCTTTGTGGAATTGAATGTTTTGGTTGCCATGTTATCACTAGCTAAATCTACAGGGCATGTTTTGACAGAGGCGAGGGACCAAAGGGCACATGAGACGGTCAGAGCCCTGTAGTGTCACACTGGGGGTTGTTGTCCAGGCCTTAATGTCAGTTTCAAGAGCAGAAAGGTCGGATTGTTTTTATCAGCCTTATTCTAGGCATGTTGGGCGTGCGCTGGGGTATTTTGGGTAGTGGTGAGAGGCGATACTTAGTGGTGTATGATGTGGCTCTGAGCTTCTTTATAGCAGTTAAGATTGGCGGTATTGAATTTGTTGTAATGTACTACATTCTCTCTCTACTTACAAAGGCATTAAAGTGCCTGTAAAGCTGCACTGCTCAGTATTTGTGGTTTTGTTAGTGCTGTTTATGAGCAGCGTGTGTGATCGTTGAGTGTTTTGTTTAAGTTGCCGGCTGTTGTAGAGGTGCCATGCTGTAAAATCTCTTTGTCTGGGAGACATGAATAGAGGCAGCGGCAAGAGGAGGAGCTGTGTAATCTGACACGGCTGGGCCCATGAACCGGTCCCACTCCTCCTCCTCCTCAGAGAGAGAGAGAGAGAGAGAACCAGAGAGAACGAGCATGCTGACTTCAGACTGACATTTGACTCCTCAATCCACAGGCAACAGTGGTGACTGTGCAGGCGGGACTCTCTCCTTCTTTCTGCGGTCATTCTGAGAGTTTGCTCCTCTGTGAAACAGTGTGCTTCTTCCCTCTCCATTTTCTTTACTTGAAGAGCTGACGGGGTACTCTGAAAGTCCTGGGAGTGGTCTTTCTCAAACAAGTCTTGGAATGTGCATATAAAAGGGGAAATGCCTGACAATTTGACTCCTTGTTTTTAGTCTTTTTGCCTCTTTCTGGAGATTGCTGCTGAAATCTCCTTCAGGCACTGGAATCTGGATCTACTTGTGTAACATTCCTAGACTACAGCAAATTCTTTCTTTTTTTTCCACACATTCTGCTCTACCGACTTTCTTTGTGCTCGTCCTGGGCTGTTCTTTACTGGAGAGAAAGTCTTTTAAAACACAAATCTACTGCTCTCCACTTTGAGGAACACTTGCTGGAATTACCCAGATTGTGCGAGTGTAGGTGTTTTGGAACTCATCCCTTCCTCCTTTGGGGGGTTGGGGGTGGGGATACCTTAGCGTGGCCCTAGGCGACCTGTTGGAGCTGTGTTTCTATCTTAAGCTGCTCTTAGAAGACTGTAGGTAAACGAGCGTGAAACGGAAAAGGAGGGACCCTCTCGTACGGGTCCTTTTGTTTTTATGGAAAGAGCATGATGAAGAGTCAATCTGCTCCCCATGTCGGCTACTATTAGACTACAGCCTGTGTACTCATGGAAGGGGGTGCTCAAGCTCTTCTCTTGCATAGCAGCCAGAACTGCTAGTAAACCTAAAGGTAATAGAACCATGCTTGCATTGTTTACTACCACCACTGACTTTACTAACTGAGAGGAAGACCATTTCATTGGTCTCTCATTCACTTTGCCCTAAAATGAAAGCTCTGTTCTCATATACTAACCATCATGTCATTCCATACCTGAATGACTTTCTTCTGTGGAATGCAAAAATAAATTTTAAAGAAAGTTTTAACTGTTTGTAGGCTTCATACCATGAAAGTCATGAGTCTAAAACAACATTGAACATCATTGGACAAAATGCTTTCATTGAATGGACAATATAACACTGAAACGTTTTCACATGTGACATAAAGCAGAAGTCAATCAATACATTAAAAACAGTCATATGTAGCATACCCTTTTTATGTATAAATAAGAAAACCAATCCATTCACACAGTTGCTGTCCTTTGGGCCTCTTCTAACGTTCCTGTGCTTTCTACTGTGGACAAAGAAGGGAAAGTTGTCTATTTTGAGAGACAACACTTGTTATTTTCTTTTCTCTGTTTGTTTTAAAATGCCGATTTCCCTCCCATCCTTGATTTTCTTTTCTTTGTGTGTGTTTGTGGAAAGCTTGAGTCTATGGCATGGAAGCGTGGCTTTAATGAAGCTGTCATCAGATCTGCTGTGTGCATTGTACCAGTGTTTTGTACTCAGCTGTGCTTTTATGTTCACTCCATTAGTTTAGTAGTGTAATAGTGTAGACTAGGATGCACGTATAGGTTTTGAGTTGCTGTGGGGGGGTTGAACTTTAAAGTGGGACGTTACAGTGAGGGCAAGCTGTGACTCGTCTATCTGCTAAGGCAAATCTGACTCACAGACTGGAGGATCATGTATTTCTGTCTTGTATATGGGTAGATGAAAACACATTTTCATTCTCTTGATAAATACATATATTATTTTTAAACATCTGGAAATAATAAAGAATAATCTGCGCTTTATCAATTTAAACTTCTCAATTTAATAATGCAATTTTGAGGTTAATTAAAAATGTAGCCTTCTTCATGAACTAAGTCGCAAATTTTAATTAAAGAAATGTATTTGTTTTTTGTAAACAAGATTTTCCCAAAAAAGACACCTTGTGTAAATGTTCTTTATAGAAAAATAAATTTGTAATTTTTAAAGGCTCCATAGTTACTTCAAATAAAATGTCTACAATGCATTTTTGAGTGCATTGTATGCGTTTTTTGAGGTCAGATACATGACTATTAAAATTAAATGTTGCTTAAAACTAGGACTGTGCAATTAATCGAAATTCAGTTTCGATTTCGGCCTCCAACGATTATGAAAATATAATAATCGAGATAAAACGCTTATTGCGCCCCATTCCGCTCCCTTTCCAGCAGTGCGCTTTCATTCCTCCATAAAAGCCCATTTTCATGTGTAAATCAGTAAAATCATGTAGTGTGACTTTTGCAAAATGGGAGGTGTTTGAGTTATTAAAGTTGATTAGATTTATTACCGTTTTTAAAAGCGCGAAAGAGAACTTGCGCTGTTCCTCAGGAGGATTGCGCTCAGAGACAGAACAGAACACGGACATGTGAAGTCATCTTTTAACTGAACGTGTGCGGCTAAACAGTCAAATAAATGCTAAAATGTGTCAAAATGCGGCGCTTAGTGATTATTCACGTAAACCCTCGTTGGTTATGTAATAAATGAATGTAAACAGATGAGAATGAAAATATGTGTGTAACAGTAAATTGGATCTGTGCGGCTTTTAAAGTGACATCGGGCTATATTCCTGCTGCCGACTTTGTGCTTCATATTAATCAAACAACAAAAGACAAGGACAAAATCACTCGCTGCTCTTCACAGAAGGTCTTTTGTAGCTTAAATAAGAAACAAAGAAAGTTTAATTCTTACAGTGAAGACTATGCTGTTTTATTTTACATTTGATTATTCCATTTCTATAGGCTGTTAACTGAATACTTTAGACTTGCATTAAAAAATGGTTTGGTTATATGGCCCACTAATAATTGTTAAGTAACCGTGATTACAATATTGACCAAAATAATCATGATTATGGTTTTTGTCATAATCGAGCAGCCCTACTTAAAACTAGTGACTAGTTACCACATCTGAAATCATACATTTTCCCTTAAAATAATCGCCTTCAAAAAATAGAAATTTTAACATAAAATTTTAAATGTAAAAAAAATAAATCCATGTCCATTTGTCAACTACCCACAGTACATTTCTATGCCTTTATCTTATCCTACATTTTTTTTTTTTTTCCTCAAGCCAAAGCTTTTTTCTGGGGGCTAAATGGCTGCATTCGTTTTTTGTATGACATAGAATTGATCCCGAGATCAATCGTGTGCATCGTGACAGGTCACTGTATGACTCATGAATGGATTCATAACTTAATCATGAGGTTCTCATACTAGCAGCAGAGTCAATTACGATTGTTGATATCAAAACAAAATTGAGTTTTCAGCTTTTAAGTCCCTGTTGGCTTTTGGTCATGCTGATCCATGATATTGACCATCTGCCAGATTTAGACTTCTATATCTCTTAAACTGCTGAATAATTTCACCAGATACTTTAATGCATATTGATAGACCTTCCATTTTGAATGGCTTCTGATGAAATATTGAAGTGTGGCCTAATGCAGAGAAATCAATGTGAAGCCCAGACGCTGTTGTGCTGTGCATTAGTCCTGCCCACCATGAGTACCAGCTTTAACAGGCTTCATGTTAGGAAGGCTAAAAATTGTATAAAGCTGTATTCATAGGGCCACTGAAAGGAGGTCGGTTGGAGGGGTGTGTCCATATAAATATCTCTACATCATGGTATGAAGAAATATCTGTTCTACTTGTTTTGTACCTGTATTGCTCCCAGTTTCATTGACTCTTCTGTTATCATAATTTATTATACAGTTGCTATAGAAAAAAAAAAAAGGTTGTGTTATGTTG
>NW_015539907.1:1816514-1822699 GCF_001515605.1 Sinocyclocheilus anshuiensis
GTCATGCTTTATTTATTTGTTGACTAAATGTTTTTAAAAGCGCAAAAGAGAACTCGCGCTGTTCCTCTGGACTTCTGTGCATGCGCTCCGACACGGAAAGGAACACGGACATGTATAAATTCCTCTTTTAGCTTAAGGTGCGTGCCTAAACTGTCAAATACATGCAAAATGTGTCCAAATGCGCGGCACTTGGTGATTACTGACATAAACAATTGTCGGCTATGTCTTAAGTGAACGTAAACAGTTGAGAATGAAAAAACGTGTGTAACAGTAAATTGGATCCATGTGGCTCTTAAAGTGACAGCAGGCTATTTCTGCTGCCGACTTTGTGCTTCATATTAATCAAACAACAAAAGACAAGGACAAAATCACTCGCTGCTCTTCACAGAAGGTCTTTTGTAGCTTAAATAAGAAACAAAGAAAGTTTAATTCTTACAGTGAAGACTATGCTGTTTTATTTTACATTTGATTATTCCATTTCTATAGGCTGTTAACTGAATACTTTAGACTTGCATTAAAAAATGGTTTGGTTATATGGCCCACTAATAATTGTTAAGTAACCGTGATTACAATATTGACCAAAATAATCATGATTATGGTTTTTGTCATAATCGAGCAGCCCTACTTAAAACTAGTGACTAGTTACCACATCTGAAATCATACATTTTCCCTTAAAATAATCGCCTTCAAAAAATAGAAATTTTAACATAAAATTTTAAATGTAAAAAAAATAAATCCATGTCCATTTGTCAACTACCCACAGTACATTTCTATGCCTTTATCTTATCCTACATTTTTTTTTTTTTTCCTCAAGCCAAAGCTTTTTGCTGGTGGCTAAATGGCTGCATTCGTTTTTTGTATGACATAGAATTGATCCCGAGATCAATCGTGTGCATCGTGACAGGTCACTGTATGACTCATGAATGGATTCATAACTTAATCATGAGGTTCTCATACTAGCAGCAGAGTCAATTACGATTGTTGATATCAAAACAAAATTGAGTTTTCAGCTTTTAAGTCCCTGTTGGCTTTTGGTCATGCTGATCCATGATATTGACCATCTGCCAGATTTAGACTTCTATATCTCTTAAACTGCTGAATAATTTCACCAGATACTTTAATGCATATTGATAGACCTTCCATTTTGAATGGCTTCTGATGAAATATTGAAGTGTGGCCTAATGCAGAGAAATCAATGTGAAGCCCAGACGCTGTTGTGCTGTGCATTAGTCCTGCCCACCATGAGTACCAGCTTTAACAGGCTTCATGTTAGGAAGGCTAAAAATTGTATAAAGCTGTATTCATAGGGCCACTGAAAGGAGGTCGGTTGGAGGGGTGTGTCCATATAAATATCTCTACATCATGGTATGAAGAAATATCTGTTCTACTTGTTTTGTACCTGTATTGCTCCCAGTTTCATTGACTCTTCTGTTATCATAATTTATTATACAGTTGCTATAGAAAAAAAAAAAAGGTTGTGTTATGTTGTTTAGAAAGTCATTCTTGTCTAAGAACAATGTTTAAGAAGAATTTGCAACACTTAAGTAGTTGTTGTTTAGTTAGTGTGGGAGCTTAGTGACACTTAAACAGCATGGAAACACTTTTTTTTTTTTTTTTTTGGTTACACAATGAACAAACTGACTACCTGTGAGACCTGATTTTCACCTCTCTTTATTCTGTGTGGAAAAAACAAACACTCACTTATAAAATAAAACGGAAAAGCAGCTCAACAGTTGGAAAACAATCTAAAGTGTCTTCATGGTATTTTACAAGACTAACCAAACCTTCTCTCTCTCTTTGCGTTCTCTATCATTCCAGAGGTCCACACATTTCAAGGAAAGAAGACAGACATACTTGGGAATCATATGGATGAAGGCAAGTATTCAGTTTTATGTTCTCACTGTGCGAGTTCTGTTATTGTTTTTTTTAGGACATGCAATGTTTAGGTTATCCAAACAGAGACTACTGCCAATGTGCAGGCCTTTGGAAATGTAGGATCATTGAAACTTGCAACAGGGTTGGGTTTTTCTTGGATGTGATGCTCCATTTCATGTTCAGCTGATGTTTAGTTCAGCTTCAGTTCATGGGGATGTGCAAGGCTTCTTAGTGAATGGAGAAATATCTGAGGAAAGATAGATGATAAGGGCTTGTGCTTATATTCACTCTCAGTCCCCATCCGGAAAGCAGGATACATCTGTACCATCAGACTTCCAGACCCTCTGAGCCTGTGTTACCACAGGCAACTATTAGACATTGCAAAGTGGCCCATCTCTTAAGAAACTAACTTTGGTGGGTTACACCACATTGCCATCTCTTTGGCCTTAATCTCTTCATCCACCAGAACCCTGCATACTGAACTTCTTGTCTGTGCTTTCCATCAATTTTATAAGGACTTCTTCCAGAGAACTGTGTTCAAGAACGCTGTTTACAAATGAAAGGAGACCAAAAGCAGTTAATTTTATTGGAACATGTCCCAGAATGTATCCCACAAACCCCTTCTGCATTCATACATGTGTACTGTACAAGCTTGTTTCCATAGCACATATAAGCCTCATAATAATGAAAGAGCTAGTCAAACTCTTATCGTAAATCTTAATAACCCACAAAACTTTTATTATCCATTTTGAGTACTGCTTTCAGATCTCAGGAATAAAACTAATTCCCATTACAGAATGTTGCAGAACGCTAACCACATTACAGAGGCTGCAGCAAGCTTAAATCCAATGGTAACACCATTGAACAAAGCGCTTGACCACAAACATCTCCATGGAGTCTGGCAGCAGACCACATTATTACTGTGCCTGATTAAACACCAAGCCAGAGATTAATAAAACAGAAATTTGCTAACCCTTTCTATCTAATGTCATTAATTAGCGCTATCGTCATTTTGCTAGGCTGCGAAATGGATATTAGATGGTTCTGCCTCACGCTTTTCAGGGCCAGCTGTATCGATACTTGTATCGTCAGATCTCTGTGACGATACATCGTCGTATCGATGTATCGAACACAGCACTAGTTGTCAGTGCCATTAGACCAGATGTGTTTTTATTTAGTATCTAGCTGTAAACATGTCGACAGGTTAACTTGTTGACCTTGCATAGCTAAAATTGTTTTGTTCACATACTTTATTAAGAGTTTGTGTCTTGGATTTAAGACTTGACTATGACTTGTTATATGTTTTTTTTTGTTTTTGTTTTTTTTGACTCAGCTCAGCACTAATGCTGATGTTACCCTCAGCATTAATGCTGATGTTTTTGCTGAGGCTCCATTGATTTGATGTACTAAAGTTACCTGGCCTAACTGTCTACCTGAGACACACAAATAACAGTCTTAGGTATTGCAGCTTCAGCTTGTGCAGTGTAGGCCAGTTGCATTGCCATTTGCCTTTTGTTCTGTCTTCCTAATGCCATTAGAAGACCTGACAATGAGTTCTAACCACTTCCTCTGGGGTTACAGGATTTTCTGTTATATGTGATGGACTGCAAACTTTCCACTGACATAGCAGCTCAGCACTGCTGGAGAAAAGAGACACACCACAGTTCTTTTCATTCCCAGACGAAGAACTTTACAAAGAAAAATCAGCAATGCCACAAGGGCTTCTACCACTCTTACTTTCTCTTAATTACTCTTACACACTTATGTGCCGTATAATTTCTCCACAGTGTTTTCTAGACTTACTTTTGGCACAGTGGACTAAATAGGAAAACAAATGGCAAACAGTCACACTATACATTATAGCTTTCCAAAAGAATAACCCAAATTATTTGAAAAGTTTTTTTTGTTTGTTTTAAACATTGCATTGATGAATTGACACTTATTCTTGCTCATGACATTGAAGGTTAATTTAAGATAAGACTAGTCGGATGAACATGAACATGCTGCTCTGGAATGCTTCTCTGCCCCCCTCAAGAAACAAATTTCTGATGGATTGATATTTAGCTTTGGCAGAAGGAGCGTATTTTGCCTGCGAAGCACAACCTATAAAAGTCAATGTCCATAAATAATTGTTTCTCACAGTTCAAGCACTATCTCAAACTCTAACTCTAAACTTGACAGGACCTATATGCTTGCTTTCCCTTCCCTCCCAATTCATTTACACTTTTTCCTCTTAGTGAGACATGCATCACTTCAGCTGTCATTAAAATCTCAGCTTAATGGAGCAACAATGTCGTAACAGTAGTGTACAATAGCCATCAGCCACTCAGACTGTTTCGTGGTGGGAGGTTGGCCCGCTGTCTCTTTGGCTCAACGTCAAGCAGACAGACTGTCTTTGCTTCTTGTATTGTATCAGTGACAACTGCTCTGGATATAAGTTGTGTCCAGTCCTGTTACTGGAGGGCCAACATCCTGCAGAGTTCAGCACTAACCTGTCTGGAAGTTTCTAATAATCCTAAAGACCTAGATTAGCTGGTTCAGATGTGTGAAATTAATTTGTAGTTAAACTCTGCAGATCGTTGGCCCTCCAGGAGGACACCCCTGACATACGTACCCAGGTGATAGCCTGTAAAATGTTTATCTACAGTTCTAACACAATTTGGGGGCTTGTCCGGGATTTGACCACACATGTCATGCACTCAAGCAAGAATCATACATTCATTCATACATGCGCAACATGACTTACCCAAGTGAGGCAGTGTTCCTGTAGCACAGTGTTTCTCAACCCTGGTCCTGGGTGCCCCACAGCACTGCACATTTTGTGTCTCCCTAATCAAACACACCTGATTCAACTCATTAGAAACTCCAGGACCTGAAATGGGTGTGTCAGATAAGGGAGACATACAAAATGTGCAGTGTTGGGGGGTGCCCGGGACCAGGGTTGGGAAACACTGCTGTAACAGTACAGGATTGTGCTAGCAATAACAAGATTATGGGTTCGATACTTATTGATGTACAAATATATCTTGAATGCAGTGTTGCTTTGGAGTGTTGTAAAACATGTTCCTGCATCATTCTTTGTTGTTCTAGGGCAGGGGTAGGCAAGTTCGGTCCTAGAGAGCCACAGTCCTGCAGAGTTCAGCTCCAACTCTGAAAAAAAAAGTTCACCTGCCTATAGCCTTAGTAATCCTGAAGACATTGATTAGCTTGTTCAGGTGTGTTTGATTAGGGTTGGAGCTGAACTCTGCAGGACTGCGGCTCTCTAGGACCGAACTTGCCTACCCCTGTTCTAGGACCTAGGTCTAACCCTTTTCCTTCTGACTGGTTGATAGAAATGTTCCAGGACCAAAGGATGATGATCCAGGAACATGTGTAAATCATGTTAAGCATCCATATATATTTGTTGCCACTTCTGATCCTCTGGTCTTTGACTACAAACCTAGAAAGGCATTGAGGACGTAGTGCTAGCTCTTGCGCTTCGGCTAATTTTGGCCTCAGTTGTTATACTTGGAGAGCTGCTCAGTGAGGAGTCTAAAAATACTTAGGGCTTTATCAGAGCAGATGTGTTTACTAGCAGATTCTAAGCCACCTACATACACACACAGAGCTCGTCGTCTGGCACTGTCCTTATTCCTCCATATGAGACGATATACTGTGCTCTGATTAGTGGTCGACCGATATATCAGTCAATATACTGACGCATCGGCCAAACAGAAAAACTTATCGGCCAATGCCGATATATGGCATTTTTCAAATATCGGCATCGGCCGATAAGTTTTTCTGTTTGGCCGATGCGTTCGTGGCGGGACGTTTATTTTGACTGCGCGCCAGACATTTATTTTGACGGCGCTGAGAATGGCAGCGCCGAATGGCTGAGCACACAGTGCTCACATTCTCCCTCTTGTTCGCTGTCGTTGTTAAATGGGTCATATGATGCGATTTCAAGTTTTCCTTTCTCTTTGGAGTGTTACAAGCTCTTGGTGCATAAAGAAATTTTATGGACGACAGTTTTTTCCTAGAAGAGTACTACAAGGCTGGCTGTGCACAAAGGCTATTTCTAAAAAAAAGGATCAATTCCGACTTTGCTATGACAATTTGGCGCTTCTGAATCAGCGACTGTAAGTATGTTTTGTTTCTGTCCACGGACATAAGTCTGTCTAATAATCAGATAGAACTGTTAAACAAAGGAATTAAAATGTATACAAAAAATTATTATAACGATTGCTTTTATATTGTTAGTAATTGAAAGGCAAACATTATAATACTTTCTCGTTTGCCATCAGCATTCAGCAAATACGCATTTATATAAT
>NW_015539907.1:1823383-1860282 GCF_001515605.1 Sinocyclocheilus anshuiensis
TGATTCCCAATGCACACAAACTTCCCAGAATACTGAGTGCCTTGTTGGTTACAGTGTTTACTTCCTTATTAATTAGATTTTTATTAAATATTTATTTATTTGTAAAAAATGCTTTGTCTTCTAAAGTGTAATTATTTTTAATCCATTTTCAAATGATTTCAAATTTCTTAAATATAAATTAAAATAAATAAAATTATATCAGCTTTATATCGGCCACCCTGCTTTCCAAGATATCAGCATCGGCATCAGCTGTCAAAAAAACAATATCGGTCGACCATTAGCTCTGATCCTGCCATGCTGCTCCTTTGTTCTGTAGTCTCTTAATTGATGTCCATGTTAAATCTGCAATAGGGCTGCACGATTAATCGCATGCGATATTTAACGCGCATCTTATCAGTAAAGCCGGTTCTGTATCAGTCTTTTTTTATTTGCTCCCCAGTGCTAATTTATAGTTGCTTTTGTGCTTCCTATTAGGGATGCTCCGATCAGGATTTTTGCAGCCGATATGGAGTACCGATTTCTTGTCATGGTGATCGGCCGATACCGATGCCGATTCTGATGCTTCAAGCTTTATATAGACGGTTTCAATGGGCGCACGCGCCTGGCCCGAAGTTAACTTACGATCTGTGTTTGTTTATCAGTCTGGCTATGGCACCGGCTACAAACGCAGTTAAAGTTAAGGTGATGAGTAGACTGAGGTGACTATTAGTTCCACAAACACAGTATTGATATTCTGTAGTGGTGTAGAAAAAAAAAAGCGCTGGTGTTGGATCGGTATTGTCCGATTCTTAGAATTTGGAATTCTCTATGTAATCTTACACTGCAAAATAATAACTCAAAAAGATTAAAAGATAACATCATAATTATTTACTGAACCTTTAAATTAATCACAATTATATAATGAAAGCCATAAAAAACATACAATCGTCATAATTGCCAAAGCCCTAAAACAGACAATTAATCGCAATAACCGTGACTATTTTTAGACAATTAATCGTAAGCCAAAGGTCATAATCGTGACAGCCCTACTTCTGAGTCCACTCTCCATGTCTGGCTTAAAAAAATAAATAAATGAAGCGTGAAGATCTGTGCATTTTAGTCGTGCCAGAAATAGCTGCCCCAAGCCTTCCCCAGAGGCCCACGTCTGACTTATCGGTGGCACTAGACGGCTATATCTATGAGCCACTCAGGAAGAACAGGCCTCAGCGCTGCTGAGACTCTTTCATAGCTTTATTTGGAGTTTATAGTGGTTGAATCAGCAGAAACGTGTACCTTTTACCCCGAGGCTACATTGAAATGTCTACTGCTTTATGTTCAGGATGCAGAGGTGCTCAGGTCAGTGCATTAGATGCCAGCTGATCTCTGTTGTCATGCATAATGGAGTTCAGCTGCGGTTGGATTTGGTGTAAATGCATGTACCTCCATTTCCTTCTGGCTGTCTGTGTTAGCCATGCTAACTCTCTTCTCTGTCTCCCTCTGTTGTTCAGAAATGAGTCGCCAGACTGCCACAGCGCTGCCCACAGGAACCTCGAAGTGTCCCCCTTCTCAGCGCGTCCCTACCTTGTCGGGCACCACCGCATCCAACAGTGACCTCGCCAGCCTGTTCGAGTGCCCGGTCTGTTTTGACTATGTGCTGCCGCCCATCCTGCAGTGCCAGAGCGGCCATTTGGTTTGTAGCAACTGCCGGCCCAAACTCACCTGCTGCCCCACCTGCAGAGGCCCTCTTGGTTCAATCCGCAATTTGGCCATGGAGAAAGTGGCCAACTCAGTGCTTTTCCCATGCAAGTATGCCTCATCGGGCTGCGAAGTCACCCTACCGCACACAGACAAGGCTGAACACGAGGAGCTTTGTGAATTCCGGCCATACTCTTGCCCCTGTCCTGGCGCCTCCTGCAAGTGGCAGGGATCTCTCGACGCCGTCATGCCCCACTTGCTGCACCAGCACAAGTCCATAACCACGCTACAAGGTGAGGATATTGTCTTCCTGGCCACAGACATCAACTTGCCTGGGGCGGTGGACTGGGTCATGATGCAGTCATGCTTCGGCTTCCATTTTATGCTCGTGCTGGAGAAGCAGGAGAAATATGACGGCCACCAGCAGTTCTTTGCCATCGTGCAGCTGATCGGCACACGGAAACAGGCGGAAAACTTCGCCTACCGGCTGGAGTTGAACGGCCACCGGCGGCGACTCACCTGGGAAGCGACGCCACGTTCAATTCATGAGGGCATCGCCACCGCCATCATGAACAGTGACTGCCTTGTGTTTGACACCTCCATTGCTCAGCTGTTTGCAGAGAACGGCAACCTGGGCATCAACGTCACCATATCCATGTGCTGAGGACTAACAGCCGTGCATACTTGAACGCATACACACACATACAAACATGAAACCAGACATTTCAATACACCGCAGGATACCTTGAGTTGTGCTTGGGGGACGGGGGAGTAGCTAACCTAAGGAACTTTTTGCTGTTGTTCGTTCCGAGTAGTCATCAAAAAAAAAACTGTTATTGGTTGGAGCTTGGCACGCCAATCCAGAACTCCTGGGTTTTCAATTTTATGCTACAATATTATATAAGTTAAATAATTAATGTATTCTACATTTTCGAGAGCAACATTCATTGCCCTTGAAGGTGTCGGAAAGCCACGTTTGTGGGATGGACATTTGCAAATGTGGCATTTGGAACGAGGGTTTGAGGAACGGCACGCTGAGCTGGATGGCGGTTGGGAATATTGATCAATTCTGGGGTGGGTTTGCTCACAATGCGCAACCCTTAGAGCAAGTTTTTGTTCGTTCTGTTGTTGTTTCCCAAGACGTTTTGTATTTCAATTCAGATAAAACACTAACTTTTATGTTCAAATATTAGGTTTTGTTTTATTCTAATCTTGCCCCCCACCCTACCCTTTTTTTGTTCCCTTTAATTTTTCCTACCTTGAGTATGATACAGAAAGGTTCTGGTAATTGGTGCATGACCACTGGATAAGTTATAACAAGTCCAGATTTCATTTTAGAAGTCTTGTTTGTTTCTGCCTGTCGCTGCAGTGTTTCTCCTGTTTGTTTTTGAAGGGATGGCTTGGCACACGCACATCAAGCCGGGTTATAAAAGCCACACTACTTTGTTTTTTATATCAAGTACACTTAAAAGATAGATACAAGTTGTACAGTATGTGTGAGATCATAAGTTTTGTTTCCTAACCTGGAAGCCCTCAATTACAAACACTGGAGTCAACACTGCATTGAATATCAGGCTAGGAACCGGGGCAATTAATACAGTTATTATAATGAGGTTATTGTCATAATTATCATTTTGTAATGACATAAGAAAATGGAATGAAAAAGGCTGTTGTAAACTTGTGGCTAATCTTCAGTGTTTGTAGATAGTGTTGTTCTTCAGAAGACATCAGTGTCTTTTCTCTTTTTGTAAGTCGATATTTTTGTTGCTGTTGTTCTTTGTATGTCTGTATTTCAGTTTTTTTGCAAGGATAGGGTGAAGCAAAGCCAAACATCTCTGTGGATACATTGTACTGTTGCTAGTCCTGATCTCTAATTTTATTTGTTTTATTGTTTGTTTTGTTCTATTTTGCCAGTAAATAAATCTATCTTTTTCATACTCTCTGTGAATTTTTCTCACTGCTCATTCTAAATTACAGCTGATGGTGATGCTGGCTTCATGTGGTTCCCGCTCCACCTCATCAGTGAGAATGACTCTACCAACTAGTTGTTACTTTGCATTGTCCTCGTTAGTTTGTCTGATAATGTGGAACTTGCTTTTTAACAACATGTAAACCTAAAACTATAATATTACTTTACAACTGACATTAAATTGCATTGTGTGCAACATTCATTTTTTCTTAATATGTTAAGCATGTTTTTAATTTCATGACTTTTTAGGAATGTTGTCATCCTATTGAAGAAAACGAATGAATAGGACATATTCAGAACCAAGACTGCTGGCAAAGTGGTTATTGTTTTGCTGTTTCCTCTTATAAGATCAGAATTAATATGTATTTTCCTCATGACGAACATCCTTGACAGGATTTTCACAACGTTTAAGCTAAAATGTGTCGCTAACATTGCCTAATGGAACTACAAAATGATTTTTCGTTTCATTTTTCATCTACAAAATGCGATTTCCCAATCTTCCACTGGTTGGACAAATGTAGTTCAACCCCAATCTCACAATATTGGTAGAGTCAATAAATGTTGTTGGTTAGGATGCTCAAATAAGTAGCGCCAGCATTTATACTTTTCTTGGAGCTCAATCTATATATAGCCTATAGCGGTCTCTACAAACTTTAGCTTTAAATAGGCTGTTTTCCAGGACCAAAGTGTGTGGAAATGAGCTCTTCATGAAGGGTATCTCTACCCTTCATGTGGAACTGACAGACTGAAGTGAAAGTGGCTAATCTACATCTTACAACATTTCCAAACACGCCTTGCATATTCAGGCCAGAGCTGTCATCCAGGTATTACAGTTCATCAAGAACAAGAACGCATTAAAGTGGGTCAAATGTCAGCTTTGAAGAATGAGGCTTGTAGGTGCTACCGATTCTAGAAACATTTCCTGTAGTGACAATGACTTTTCTGGCAGTTATTTAACGCTAACCTCCATTCGTTTGACATATCCAAATTTATTCCTTTAAATTGTACATAGTTGTCAACATATTTAAATTTTCCAGTTTTATATTTAAGAATTTTGACTTTCATTAGTCTAATTCATTTAATGAAAAACACTCTTGGTTAAATCACAATTTTCCCAAAAAAAAAACAAAGTATATTTGTATAATTATCTACAGTATCAACATCTGAAAAATTGTCAGAAACTTTTGCTGTCAGTTCTACAGGAGCAAAACTATACTCTTACAATATGTCAACAACAATCATCTGTAATTAAATCATAAACGAATTAGAGGAAAATTAATATCGGCTTGAATAAAGCTGGTTTGCTAGTATTCAGTGCTTAAGGTGAGAGTAAGTGCTTAGAGTTTAGCTTCCTTTGAGGAAAAACAACGTCTCGGGCTCACGAGTTTGTCTAGCACAGGGGTGCCCAAACTCGGTCCTGGAGGGCCGGTGTCCTGACGAGTTTAGCTCCAACCCCAATTAAACACGCCTGAACCAGCTAATCAAGCTCTTACTAGGCATGCTAGAAACTTGGCAGGTGTGTTGAGGCAAGTTGGAGCTAAACTCTGCAGGACACCGGTCCTCCAGGACCGAGTTTGGGCACCCCTGGTCTAGCAGCTACAATGTCAGAGTTTGCTGACAACTTGTGCATGACTGACAGCTGCGGGAAAACCGCCATCAAAGGCCGCTTTTAGGACTTCATCCAGAGTGCTGGCGAAAACAAAATCCAGGTCAGCTCGCACATGGGCAGGTATCTCCTCCAGATCTTTCTCATTGCGCTTGGGGACGATAACTCGTTTCAGATTGGCTCGATGAGCTGCCAAGACTTTATCCTTTATACCTCCCACCTGTAGAGAGACAAGATATATCTCGTGAGATATCAGCAACTTCCAATGATGAATGGTTTTGAAATAAATTCAGTTTCTGTGAAGGATGTGCTTTGGGTTTCTCACCGGCAACACCAGTCCTCTCAGAGTGATCTCTCCAGTCATGGCCACATCAGAGCGCACCAGCCGCCCGCTCAACAGCGAAGCCAGGCATGTTACTATTGTAACACCGGCGGAGGGTCCGTCCTTGGTAACGGCACCTGCTGGGAAGTGCAAGTGGATATCGGTACCCTCCAGAGGATCAGCGCTGCCTACAACAACATCATTCAAACACATAAATCAGTCTCGCTCACAGTCAATCGCTGTTGAAAATTCTTTGCCATCACAGGAATAAATGACATTTAGAAATACAGTATCTCACAGAAGCGAGTACACCCCTCACATTTTTGTAAATATTTTATTATATCTTTTCATGTGACAACACTGAAGAAATGACACTTTGCTACAATGTAAAGTAGTGAGTGTACAGCTTGTATAACAGTGCAAATTTGCTGTCCCCTCAAAATAACTCAACACACAGCCATTAAATTCTAAATACTCCTCACCTGGTTGCCGCCACACATGCTTGACACCATCTGAACAAAAAAAGTTATTTTGTTAATTGTAATAATATTCACAAGACTTTTTTATGTTAAAACAAATTTTAATGTAGTGTATGTCTGTAACTTACCATTAGTAAGGAGGTAGGTTTTGGCATTGCTGCGGAGCCAGCTGATAGCTAAATGGGCCGATTCCTTCATGACATCGCCCAGCTGTCCCGTCAGAGTCAGCTGACCTTCTCCTTCCATACGACTGGCCTCCACAAACATGATCTCTCCACCCATCGGAGTCCAGGCCAGCCCGATCGCCACACCTGGCAGGGTCAGTCGCTCCGAGACCTACAAACATAAGACAGCTCTGGTTACATACTTAACATACTTATCTTAACATGTCAAAAAAATTACACATATAAATGTTTAAAAACACAGCAAGCTTATGGTTTATTCCCAACACATCTCGATTAAGAATTTGCCCCATTAAAAGTAAGAAAGCTTGATTTTATAAACGTTTTGGTAACACTTTAGTATAGGGACCGATTCTCACTATTAACTAGTTGCTTATTAGCATGCATATTATTATCATATTGGCTGTTTATAAAGCACATATTCTGCAGCATGACCATATTCTACATCCCTAATCCTAACCAATACTTAAACTTAACAACTACCTTACTAGCTCTTAATAAGCAGCAAATTAGGAGTTTATTGAGGCAAATGTTGTAGTTAATTGTTAATACCGAGAATTGGACCTTAAAATAAAGTGACCAATGTTTCTTTCAAAAACGTTACCTTTTGTTTGTTTGTATACTTGGTAAACTAACTGCAGAAAGTCGAGTGCTAACGTAAGTTTTCAAAAGAAGAAGATGTGTGATAGACTGCCTCTGGTCTCTTCCCCATAGGTATGGCAGGAATGCAGCCTCCATTACAGAGAAGAGAGAGCACTTCTCCTCTGAGAAACACAACAGCACAGCATAGCACAGCACAGCACAGCACACACAGGGCCGGGGGCTAGCAGTCCGAAAGGTTTGTGGACAATCGAAGAACCACACACAATTAATGACAGGACCGCACTTAAAATGACTTCAATTTAAAAGAACACAGACTACTAGGCTTTTCTGAAGAACATGTAGGTGATGCTTGCTCATTCAAAACTTGCCGTCGTGATGCTCGGATGTTTTGGTTGTTGCTATGCCGTTGCTAAGATGTTCTGGGTGGTTGCGAGAGCCTACTCCCAAATCCTTATGATATGCGGGTCCCTAGACATACACTACCATTCAAAGGTTGGGGAGATTTTTGAAAACGTGAAGACTCTTTTTCTCATCAAGGCTGCATTTGCTAAACATTTGCTAGTCTGAAATATTATTACAATTTACAATAACTGTTTTCTATTTAAATATATATTTAAAAATAAATTTTTAGCAGCCGTTACTACTGTCTTTAGTATCACACGACCCTTCAGAAATCATTCTAATATGCTGATTTGGTGCTGAGGAAACATTTATTATTATTGTAAATGTTGAAAACCGTTATGCTCCTTAATACTGTATTCTCTACACAAAAAATGCTTTTGAATTTCTTATAATGATCATACACAAAAGTGGAGAGACTTGAAGTGCTTTCTAAGCATTTTAGAAACATTTCCTGAATAGACACGAGCCTTCAGCCATTTATTTGATACTAACCTCCATTTCAAATACTGGCGGCCCAAGAATATCCTTAAGGGCAATGTGGTCTATAACAATTGGCATCTCTGGAGGTGATGCTATCCCAGAGTCCTCCTCCTTGTTCTCTGTATTCTGGTCTGAAAGATACAAAGATCTTTCATGGGAAACTGGTGAAAACATTGATGGAGATTTTTAGTGGTGGTTTTTAGTCAATTTAAAACTCTGGTGTGTCAATATATAAAAGAGATAGGTGATTGACATTTCATGAACTAAAAGTAAACTCCATTTAAGCAGAGATAAAACCATATTCAGAAAAGTTGTGTGGAAAAAAAAGACAAAAAAAAAAAAGCTATAAAATTTTATAGCATGTCCATTATCATGTCTATTTGAGGCTTTTCATTAAGGAAGGTGACAGACATTGAGGCCGGAGGGGAGAAAAGTGAAAAGAAAAGCGAGAAAGAGAGCTGTCTGAAATAAGGGAGAATTATAGGCAGTAGAAAAATGCCACAGGGGTCCAGCTAAGGGGAGAGCAGGTGCTATCTTAATTTTGGGAGGAAACAATAAGGTATTATAGGTTTTAATATCACATATAATAAAGAAAGCAGCTTCAGGGTGTATTTACTTTCAGCGTACATCCATGTGTCTATTTTTTTTTAAATGTGTGTGTTGTGTATTTGCCCTTGGCAAGACACACAATTATATACATGCCCCTTGCTGCCCACAAGTCATGTGACTAGACTGTCAATGACATGCAAAGGAGGAGCATCATGTTCTGAAAAACAAAGGAGGAAAGTGCATATGCCATTCTGAGGAAAGACATAATAATGATTTATAAGATTTTGTTGTGCGTGATCAGTGCACATTTTCTAGGGAAAAAAAAAGTTGCTTTCATAATAATTCATCAAAATGTTGTACCTTTCTCCACCTTATTTTCTGCTGACAAGTCAAAGCAGACCAAGACAAATAATATTAACTGTATTATATTGTTTTAAAGGATAACTGAAATGCTGAAATAACTAAACCATGTATTGTTACTTCATTTTGTGGTTGTCATGAACATTACATATAAAGTAAATAGCTCAATTTTATGATTTAGTCAAATTCTGATGTATTAAATTAAATACCGCCCTGCATAATATTGCTCAGAAATGCATCATTTTACATAATCTAAATGCGTTGTGAATTCTGTTTCATGTTACCATGAAATCAAAATTAGCCATATTTATTTTATTGTTGCATGTGACTGGTCTTATGTAAATAATTTGTCACTGCAATTATATATAACACTGCACATGCCAACTTTAAAACTGCACTCAGAATGATAAAAAAATACAAAAAAAATCTGTTAATGAATTTATTTTAATGTTATAACATTTTTCATGTATTTAATATATTTGATTATTAATTTATTTTATTTTCACATAAGAAAACAAGGAAATATAATTCATTTGATTTAATTTAACTGATTTTAATAATTTTATTTTATTTAGACAGAAAGAAATTAATAGTGCTTTTGAAAAATTTTGTAAAATTATGCCTTAGTAATAGAAGTGGGATGGAGCTGGGGTGGGGGGGTATGGAAGCACATGCGACAGCTGTCATGATGTTCAGACTAAGAACACCTGCTACAAAGAGACTGAAAATAAATAAAAGTGCTCATACACTCGTTTCAAAGCTTTATTCTGGCTGTCAGGCAACATGGAGAGCAAAAGAAAACCCCTGACCCTCATCTCTCTAAATCTCATCGCACACATGGGCCATGCAGGAGAGGATTGAGAAGCAGAGTTTGGCTAAATCAGAGTCTGAACAGAGCGTTAACTGGCCGCGCTATTACTTCGGTTACAGAGGAGCAGCTGCAGCGAGACGTGAAGGGGAGTTCTAAGGCCGTCTGTTAGCACGCTTTACCCTCCTCCACCCCTCAGGGGGCCCATGCTTAGAGAGATTGATGACCAACATGTGCATGTGTGTTCTGAGGTTTTCATAATGTGTGAGACTAGTTTTTCTAACTGTACGTTTCATAATTTCTCAGCGTGGGTTCCCTTACACATGCTCTTTAGTCTGAACACACTTCTAGAGTTAGTGTGTACTTGATTCCGTCTGTGTGGCACAGCGAGGGAAAGTATGTGTTATGGATTGTGCTGAAGTCAGCCGTCTGTATGTGGCACGGAATGCTAAACCCTTTCTAAGCCACTGCTGTCAGGAAGCAATACACAATAGACATACAGAAGCATTCCTCAATTGAATGCATTCTTAAGAGTGTCCTACTAGATGCAAGACTAGTGGTCCATCATTATGGGGATTTTTAAGGACAATACAGATGCCATTATTTAAAGAGTGGGTGAATAAAATAAAATAATAAAATAAAACTCCAGTGATAATAAAATATGTAATTATAACAAATTATATATTTCATATATTAGATTTAATAAGCTATTTTGTTTCAAAATATTTTTTGATAATAAAATAAATATTTGATAAATATAATTAATTTAATTTATAATTTAATGCATTTGTTATTTTATGAAGTCAAATAAAATATTTCCCTTTTTAATAAATGAAAATTTATTTATTTTAACATTTAACTATATATTTAGTATTTTATATTATATTATAGTTCATTTAATTTATTATATTTTAATTGTTTTCTTTTATAAATTATTTTGCACTGCCAATAAAATAACTGTATTTATTTGAACATTTGTATGTTATATATTCAATATATAATATAAGAATTTAATATCATTTAATTTAATTATTTTATTTTATAAATAATAAATTGATAATAACAATTTGATTTGATATATTAAATATATTCTAATTAATTCAATTTATTATAATTTAAACTTTCATTTTATTAAATACATTTTTGATGATACAATAACAATTTCTATTTATTTCATATATATTTTTATTTAATTTTATAAATAATAAATTGATAATAACAATTTGCAATTCTAATAATAATTGTATTTAAATATTGTTATATATTTAATGTATTATATTTTAATTGAATTGAAATCATTTTAATTTTATTTACATTTATTTTATTTTAAACATATAAAATAATAGTTTTGTCATGTTTTTTAATAGAATTTTTATTCAAGCAGCTGAATGGGGTTTGTCATTGAAAGTGTATTCTGCCTCATAATTACAGTGCGTCCAAACAAGTGGTGCAATGTGTTTTCAGCAACATATACATTTTCCTGTTCTCAATGAAAGCAAAATACTGCACAAAGTATCATCCCAGCCAATCAGAACATACTTTAGATTTAATATGTAGCTATGTGTACACTTTTTTTCATCCCATGACATTTCAGTGTGGGCAGAGATAGCCATTGGGACGCAACAAAGACAAGAGCACACTGGAACAGACTGTTTTATCTTTGCCCAAAAGCTACGACCATCAATCCTGAGTCTACGACTGAAGCAGAGCCGGGGGAGCTGGTGTAATTCCAGCCGTAAACAACAATGATGTGTGAGATGAAGAAGTCCCAGTTTTACCTGCATGTTGTTCAGTGGGGGACTCTGCTCTAGAGACCTTATGACCTTCAGCGACCTTCACAGCCACCGCTCGACAGATGGCCCCGATCTTCCTCTCCAAAGAGCGCACGCCTGCCTCCCGTGTGTACCTACAAACACATTCACACACAAATCACTCTGTCATTACTGCCGCTACTGCTGGGCCGGGGCCATGTATTGATTGCTTTTTAGCAGATAATCATCCCAAAATTAGCAACCTCTGAGGTAATTAATTAGTTTGCTCTGCAAACATCTCTAATTGACGATCCCTAATGGACTACAAACATTTAGAAGAGAAGTTTGGCAGCCTGTCATAAGATACGGTTTTGAAGGAGGGAGTGAGACAGCAGAGGATATAGTTTACAGGAGGAGACCCGGCTGGACAGCCCCATCTGTGACCCAAACTGCCCCTCTGTTTCACACAAACTTTTTTCAGCCTTAAGTTATATGTATGTTATCACCAATATATTCACCATTTAAAGTCAATGCAAGTGGTATGTTAACTTACAAATACATGTGGATGGAGAAGTTGGTTCATTTGTTAGTGTGTGTGATTAGTTCTTAACTGACAATGACTGCTCCTGTTTGGACACTTTAATCTCGCCCTTCTGTCCTCCATGTGAGTTATCAAGTGCCGTTATCAGCCTGAACCTCTTTAGAATACAAAACCCTGAGTGTGTGTTTGTGTGTGTGTGTTTGTGTGCATACTTGCTGATGATATCCTTTGTGGTGTCCTGTGGGATCTGGAGCTGTTGTGGGGTCAGTCCGTGCTGCTCCAACTGATGAGGGATCAGGTGCCGATGGGCGATTTCTACCTTCTCCTCCTGGGTGTATCCTAATGAGACACACATGCTGATATTCAGAACACAAATTACAATAAACTAATCAAGTATTCAACTGCAAAACCATCTGCTCGGTCGTAGGATAGACTTAATTGTGTTCGAGTTAAAATAGCCAGGAATTAATCACTAAAAATGTCACATCGTCAATGCCACATCCTGCTGTCTTTTTTGTCCGAAACTGAACTCTGACCTGGCACTTGGAGGACCTCCATTCTGTCCAGTAAGGCAGGGGGGATGGTGGCCGTGGTGTTTGCTGTGGCGATGAAGAGGACTTGTGAGAGGTCAAACGGCACGTTGAGGTAATGGTCGGTGAAGCTGTGGTTCTGCTCCGGGTCCAGAACCTGATAAAGGTCACAGTTTATTTGCACAAAATTCAGTGCAGTTTATGGGGGGACTTCTTAAAAATGCACAAACAGTTAAAATTCAGCATATTGCATAAGGAATGTTTTAACACAAAAGTTAGATTACAGTATTTTAACCACATGACAAATGGATCATGAACATGAACAGAAACTGCTCTAGCCTGAGGAGGTAACCATAGCAACAGTAGGCTTCTCAAGCCCCTTCTGTTAGAATCAGCACTAGATGGTACATTAACAAAACTAACACTGTCATCATTTATTTTTTTTTTTTATTAAGGATTCGCATATCATCATACAGTTCCAAACAGTTCCTTGATACATATATTAATCAATACCAATTATATTTTTGTAAAATATTTGTATAGAATATTTATCTTAATACATGTTGCCATATCAAACAACCAGTCAGTAAGTTAAATGATGCCTCATGAATCTGAAGTATACTATATAACAGTAAGGCTTTATGTTCACCAAAGCATTTTTTCCTGAGGCCAGCATATTTTTTCAATTGTTTGCAATGGGAGCACTTTGTATTTTTAAAAATAGGTGCTGCTGAGCACTGCGCATGGGTTGTTTTGGTCGCCAAGAGTTGGAAAATGGTTAACTTTGGGTAAAACACAGGGCTCGTCACTGTCACTTTGGTCACACTTTATTTTTATTCCAATTCTTGCCATTAACAAACTATTAACTACGACTTTTGCCTCAATAAACTTCTGATTTGCTTCTTATTAGTAGTTAGTAAGGTAGTTGTTAAGTTTAGGTATTGGTTAGGATTAGGGATGTAGAATACGGTTATGCAGAATATGTGCTTTATAAGTACTAATAAACAGCCAACATGTTAATAATATGCATGCTAATAAGGAACTACTTAATAGTGGGAATTGGTCCTTATACTAAAGTGTTACCGTCTTTAGGTGCAAAAACATCGAAATATTGAGAAAATCGCCTTTAAAGTTGTCCAAATTAAGTTCTTAGCAACGCATATTACTAATCAAAAATTAAGTTTTAATATATTTACAGTAGGAAATTTACAAAATATCTTCATGGAACATGATCTTTACTTAATATCCTAATGATTTTTGGCATAAAAGAAAAATCTATAATTTTGACCCATACAATGTATTTTTGGCTATTGCTACAAATATACCCGTGCTACTTAAGACTGGTTTTGTGGTCCAGGGTCACATATATGTTTAAATAAATATTTAATAAATAAGTTATGACATCCAGTGTGTAAATCAATATATTTCAACAACAATTAGAAATGTTATAATTTAGAAGCAAATTTAAAAACTGCATTATGTGCATTTTACAAGTTTGCATACATTTTTTAAGTTGAGTCTTGATTATTATATTTAAAGGTGGGGTATGTATTTTCTCAAAAACGCTTTAGAAAACTGAGTCGGGCCGAGTACCAAAACAAAATTGTAGCCAATCAGCAGTAAGGGGCGTTTCTACTCATGATGCGGAGGAGAGAGTGCTCAGTGCATAGGACGGACATTAGCCGAGCCGAGCGACGACAGAAAGATAGAGATGGCGGATAAAAAACAAAAGATGAAAACGTCTGCGGAACACAAGGCGGCTTACGATAAGGCAAGATGTAGGACCCGTGTAAATTTCGGATCAGCTTTCCAGCACTGGAGAGAACTCAAGGAGCGGGAAGGCCTGTGATCGGACGCCGAGGTTGCTTTGTTTCTTCTCGATAGGTGAGTAACATTGGTTTTGCTTTGTTTCACAGAACTAATATATGATTTGAAATATCAACATTGGCTACCAGAAATCACTTACCCCACCTTTAAAGATAAATAGTAACTGAATTTAAGTTTGCGTTCAGTTGTTAATTGTAACCTTATAGTTTGGAGCATAAGCTGAGGTAGGTTTTTATCCATAAGAAAATTAGAATTATAACTGTATTTATTTAAAGAGCAATTTGTTCAGCAAACCACTGTTTAATAAAAAATAAAAATTATGTTTAGTTTTCCCCCCTGCTGTACCGAAACCATACCGAACCGTGATGTCAAAACCGAGGTATGTAACGAACAGTCATGTTTGTGTACCGTTACACCCCTACCATTTATATCATCACATAATATCACAAACAAACCCCAATGGACCTTTAAATAGTTAAAGAGATAGTTCACCCAAAAATGAAAATTTGCTGTTAACTTATTCACCCTCAGTGAATTTTTTCTTCTTCAGTAGAACAGTAAATAAGATTTTCAGCTGAAACTGTGGTCCTTAGTGATTCATAAAAGTCAATGGCTACAGCAAATTACTAATGGCAAATGAATAGCCTTGGCTTCTGACGATATATTGATGACTTAGGAAGCGAAATGATCACTCTGTGCAAGAAACTGAACATTATTACCTGTAATCCAGAGCCTCAGGCAAACAGTCTGGAGTGATGTCCAGTTCACAAACGGATCATTCTTTTGAATTGGTTGTTTTTAGTGAACTGAATGAACCAGTTCACCAGATCGGACTGAATCATCTGAAACAGTTCACGACTCGAGCAGCACAGAGCTACAGGTTACTCAATCAAAACTCACTTTCAGACGCCTGACAGTCACTCCGACTCGAAATGAGCCAAAATAGCAGCATATCTGATCATATGATGCTGGTTTTGCCAACTCATTCAGCACTCCAGTTACTCTAACAGTCACCGAACTCAGGGCTCTTCCCCAGTTTGTCCACCTCGTCCAATAAAAAGATAGGATTGTTTACCCCAGCAGTCTTCAGTCCATTTATAATGCGACCAGGCATGCTACCCACGTACGTGCGTCTGAGGACGGAGACACATGGAGATAAAGTGGGAGTGGGAAGAAAGTATCGAGAGGGAGAGATAAACGATGAAGTAGAAAATTATGAGAGGAGTGAAAAAAAAGATCTGTATCAGTGCTCCGGTGGGCAAACAAAAGAAAAGATCACAATCATCCTACATAGTGACCTGAAGTGCAACTGTTTTGACGCGGTCCCATTCAGGTCGCTGTTGGCTGTCTGTAGGTGTTACTGCTGATGGAACATAATTGATGTGCTGCGTAACAGGTTATAGCATGAATCACAAATGCAATTTGAAAATGAATAAATATAATGAATAACTTCTTGATAATGTTGCTGGATGAGGCACGAGTGCATCTGATGTGGTTGAAAACACTAAAACTAGTATTTCATCCTACTGAACTGACAAAAGACAGGATGCGAAGACAGACAGGATGGAATTGTGCCCTAATTACAGGGGCTGTAAGACTGTCATTAAACTTTATACACTATACTGTAGTAAACTAATGCAGACTCTTTTAAAGTGACGTGCAATGAACAAGACAAATGCAGAGAGTGTGTGGGAAAAGTCTCATAAGAGCTGTTTGTCCTAAGGACACATTTTCCGTATGTGAGTGTGAGGTCTGATGTTAACCAATCAGAAAACACGAAGGCTCGCCCTGGCCTGCAGGGTGTCATGATCGTTATCACCTTCTAGTTTCTAAAGTGACAAGAGATCAGAGGGAACATCAAAGTCATCAGTGCAGGTCATGGTTTAAAGTTTCGCTCGTTATAGAAGGGGCACTACGTCACGTCTCTTTGGTGGGTTCATCACAGTCTGATACCTCAATCTGACGCATCTGCACACATTTGCATTGCCGCATGCTTCACATGTTGGTTGTGACTCACCATTTAATGGCAAAACAACACCTGAATGGCTATATTGAGTTTCAGCATCTGAAGGATCTTGGATTAGTAACGTAACACCAGGGTTAATCACAGTAACATCAGGGTTGGGTCACAAGTTTTTAGCAATGCACTGGAAATATGGCCTTTTTTAACAGTAATCTTAACAGATGGTTAATGTTTATATAGTACACACTTTAGGATTGTGCCAACAGATGATAGTATCGTGTATCGATGATAGTCTAAGATATCGCCTGTGGCTGATCCCACTGACAATAGCAAGACACTTATTATTATTATTATCATCAGGGTAGTAATACTATATTAGGGCTTGATTTGTTCCATCATATTTCTTTTTCCGTGTTTTTACAGTGTTGCGCGTTATAACCAATCACACACGATTCCGTTGAGTTTATGAACAATGGCCAATCAGAGGCATTCAGATGAGTCATTGCTGATTTTTTTTTGTTGCCTTTTGTTGTGCGCACATTCGCTGACTGAATTCAGCTCTCTCGCATATTCTCTAATCATAAACAACAAAGTGCAGATGTACGTGCAATGTAAGTACAAGAGATTTATTCATCATACAGTGTAGACATCTTCACAGATTATAACGGAAGTGTTTTTTAAAAGTGCATAAACTCGTGCAGGACTCAAGTCAGTGATGGTGATGCATGTTCTTTACTCGTTTTCTGTAGCTGCTGTTTGAATAACTGAGGAAATGTAATATTATAATTAATAACTTACAATGTTTCTATTAAATTGTTATCATGTTAAAAACAAATTCAGTCATATTAAAAACATTAGGCTGCTTTTAGCCATACACTGGAGTTGGTTTACTTTCTAGCAATGAAACTAAGTAAATAAATAAATTAGTGCGATAATATCATGTATCGGTGATCTCGCAGGCTAACGATAGGACGATATGACAATTAAAGATATTGTCCAACACTACCACACTATCTTTCAAAGGTTTGGGGTTAGTATGATTGTTTTGGAAAGAAATCAATACTTTTATTCAGCAAGGATGCAACAATTTGACAAAAAAGTGGGAGTGAAGTCTTTTGCATCGTTACAAAAATATTTTAAATACATTTTGTTCTTTTATTCATTACAGAATCCTGAAAAATGTATCAGTTTCCACAAAAATATTAAGCATGTTTTCAAAATTGATAATAATAAAAAATGTTTCTTGAGCACCAAATCATTTGAATGACTTGATCATGTGACACTAAGACTGTAGTAAAGGCTGCTGAAAATTTGCCATCACAGGAATAAATTACATTTTAAAATATATTAAAACAGAAAACAGTTGTTTTAAATTGTAAAAATATTTCACAATATAACTTTTTGATCAAACAAATGCAGCCTTGGTAAGCATAAGAGTCTTCTTTTTTTTTTTTTTAATCTTACCAACCCCAAATTTTGAACCATAGCGTATATTTATGTGCAGTCAGACTTTTGATTATCAGCCTGAAGTCTTGCCCACACAGCTTATTCTGTCCAAGAAAAGCCTACATAAAATAGAAGGATCTGTCTGACCTGCATGTAAAATGACCAACCACAGTTTCTTCTTCAAAGCAGTCTGACACTGAGACTATATGTATCGTATAGCATACCTGTTTGAAGATCAGACATTGAGTGTACCACCTTTATAATGACCTCTCACCTGTGGCCACGGATGTCAGAGTGATCACAGACTCCTCCTAAGGCGATGCGATGGAACTCTCGACCCAGAGTACGCGCAATGGAACGCCCGACGCTGGTCTTTCCCACACCAGGGGGTCCCACAAAACACAGTATGGGACCCTTAAGGGTGCTCTTGAGCTGCCGCACTGCCAGATACTCCAGCACCCTTCTCTTCAGCTTCTCCATGGCATAGTGATCATTATCCAAGAGCACCCGTGCCGCACGGATGTCCAGGCAATCTGATTAGACAACAATGACAGACATGAGAGTTAACATAATGCAGATATACACTACCGTTCAAAAGCTTGGGCTCAGTAAGAATTCTTTTCAAAGATATTTATTCTTTGGTTAGCACGGATGCATTAAATTGATCCCTAAAAACATTTTTAATGTTACACAGGATTTCCATTTAAAATGAATGCTGTTCTTTTAAACTTTATATTAATCAAAGAATCATGAAAAAATATTAAATGATATAAGTGAACTTTAATAATAATAATAAATGTTCTTGAGCTCTAATCAGCATATTAGAATGATTTCTGAAGGATCATGTGTCACTGAAGACTGGAGTAATGGCTGCTGAAAATTCAGCTTTACCATCACAGGAATAAATTACATTTTAAAATATATTCAAATAGAAAACAGTTATAATAATATTTCGCAATATTTCCTTTTTTTTCTTCTTCAAATAAATACAGCCTTGGTGACCAAGTGTCTTCTATAAAAAAAAACATAAAAAAGATCTGAACTGTAATTTAAAATAATAATAATAATAACAAAATAATGCATATTATTGCTTGAAATTGCAACAGCTTGAAATACATAATAAATATATTGGTTATTGACTTTTCTTGTCATTAATTGATAATAAATTGCCGATAAATTTTCTAAAATTACACAAACAATATCTATGCACAATTGCTTCAGCCCTTGATTGCACGCATGTTGTAAAAATTCTGAAAGGAATGCATGCGAGTATTTTATCAAAGACATATGCATTTCCACCGCCTGATGTAATAAGACACAGACATACGTGCAGCTGTCTCAAAGTAAACCTAAACTGGGCACAGGATTTTCTTTACGGTTCTCACAAATCATGGATTGTCTATTCTGTATTTACAGCAGAACATTCATGTAAGGCCAGACCTCTCTATTCCCAGCTTTTTAACCGCCAATCTAAACCACTAAATCAGTTTTCATCTAATGCAGTCCCACCCTTGAGCGTTGAGCTTAAAAGACTGTGAAATAGACTTCATGTACATGAGACTTTCCCAGCAGAATTCCAGCCCCAGTTTAATGCTTCTCAACATACAGTCAAACACTCTAGCTGTGCTTGGCAAGATAATTTGCTGTACTTGAGTTCTCAGCGTCCTCCATGTGGCCATGGAGAACATGACAAGAATAACATGTAAACAGTTCAAATCTCTCTCCACCTCTAGACAGAGAGCAACTCATTTCACAAAATGTGGTAAAAGACTCCCTCTACTGGTGGCTCCCTCAAACTGTTAGATTAAATTAGTTATGTTATCTAAATATTCAGTTAACTCAACTCTAAGCAAATTATTTAAATACAACATTTAACATTCTATTAACCCTTTAAAAAAATTCAACCAGTTTATTATACATATAATGGTAACAATTACATAGGCCATTTAGAAATTTATATTACCGTTAAAAAAATCTGGGGATGGTAAGATTTTTTGTTTTTGAAAGAAGCCTCTAATGCTCACCAAGGCTGCATTTACTTGATCAAAAATACAGTACATAGTAATATTGTGGAATAGCATTAGAATTAAAATAACAGGTTTCTATTTTAATATATTTTAAAATGTAATTTATTCCTATGAGGGCAAAGCTGAATTTTCAGCCTACAAAACTTCAGTCTTCCGTGTTACATGATCATTCAGAAATCATTCTGATTTGGTTGTGCTGCTTAATATTTTTTGAAACCATAATTTTTCCAAGATTATTTGAGCAATAGAACAGCATTTATTTGAAACAGAACACTGTAACACTGTAAAAGTCTTTACTGCTCTTTTGACCAATTTAATGCATGATGTTGAAAAAATAATAATATCTCCAAGTAAAAAAAATACTTTTACTTTAAAAAAAAAATACTTTTTAAATACCCAAACTTTTACTAGTTTTAATATTTTAAGATGGATTATGCATGGATGGAATAATTAAATTTCTTAATGCTATACTTAAATACTATGTATTTTATTATATTTAGCATTATATAAAATATAAAATGTAGTATAATATACTACTTTAAGGTTAGACATAAATATGTTTAATAATTAATAATAAGTGAGCAATTCTATTTGTAAACTCCATTCCAAAATCAAAGATGGATGTATACAAAAACGCAAATACATTTTGTTCATTTTATTTTATTTTATTTTATTTTATTTTTTAATTGTATTTTATTTTATTTTCCTTTCTAACCTGTAGTGCTCTTGCTCCAGGGAAGCTCTACCATCATCTCCAGATAGTTGCGGGTGAGGGCATGCTCTGGCATGGACTGTGGCATCTTTTTTAATCTGTGTAAAAAAGAAGAAAAAAAAACATTCTCTGAGAGTAGGGTAGATGAGGAAGAAATCCTGGGAGGAACCATTTTGGCAGGGGGAGCCATTCATGTTTTATTAATTAAAATATTGATTAAACTGTAAAGAAATTGACTTCTTTGCAATACATTTAAAGACAACAGAACAGATGCGGGCACTGGTCAGCGAAAAGTCCCTTGCCGTCTAACACGTAGCTAACCATGAAATGTGGTTTCCTCTAAAAAAAATTACCAGAACGTACCGTTTTAGCTCCTTGAGACACACACGCAGTGCTGCTTCCGGCATAGCTGCTGCCTTCACCTTCTTCTCCAGCATAGCCGTGTCATCTCCATCTTCATCCTCTGCCTCCTCATCCAGTGAGAACTGACGGCCTGGGAACACACCACCTTTACGGATGGCCAACACCTAGGAGAAAGAAGAAGGACTGTGTAATAGAACAGGACGTGTGGAGGAGGGTGTTTGTGAGGCAGAGGAGAAACACATGTTGGCCTACTCTCTTGTCATCGTCAGGTCTGCGTTTGCGGGTCTTTTGCAGCAACTTGAGCCCCTCAATTTGTCTGGTGAGCAGAGGAAGAGCCTTCTTAAACCGTTCTTCCAAGTCTACTGCATCCAGCACCTGCCAACAAACAAAAATATTAAAATAAAGGCATATTTAGTTGTTGTATGATCACACTAGTCAAATCATTTAACACAAACAATAACCCTTTTTACTGCAGCACCTGCAGTTTCTCTTTGTTGGAAGTGCGGATCATGGAGGCCAGGACATCCGGTAGGGTTTCTCTGGGCAGACTGTCCAACAGCCTCCTGAGTTTAGCCACCACAGGCACTGACATGTCCAACATCCCAACCAGCTGGACAAAGAGAGACCAGACGACACTGTCAATACACTGAATGAAAAGCCTACATGCAATGAATCATCCTGCAGCATCTGGCAAAGAATGAAGCCTTTATATTCATTCAGTGTTTAAATGATGACTCACTCTATAGATGAATGATGCCAAATGGGAAAAAAACTCACAATCACATTCATCTTTTCTTCAGTCATGAAAAAATGATGTCCTTGATTATTACTATTGTTCATATCTCTTAGCAATATCTTTTTTGAAAACTTTGGATGCCATTTAAGAACCTTTTTTATTTAAATTGTAGTCCATCACACAACAAATTTATCACATTTTCAAGATGGATATTTTTGCTGTTAAAACAAAAGAAGTGTTTGGTAAAAGTAGGTAAGTGACCTGATTGGTTACCGGAGATCTTGAGAAAGAGACAAGATTATTGATTGACTTATTATTTATGCATTTATTTATTTTAGTGCTGTCAAATGATTAATCGCGATTAATCACATACAAAATAAAAGTTTTTGTTTGCATAATATATGTGTGTGTTCTGTGTATATTTATTATGTGTATATATAAATACACATACATACAGTATATATTGTGACAATATTTACGTGTTTTTACATGTCTATATTTATATTCATATAATTTATATTATAAATAAATATATTTAATATATAAACATAACATTTTTCTGAAATATATACATGCATGTGTGTGTATTTATATATGCATAATACAGCACTAATTTATTTAGACATTTATGTTACAAATAAATGTTATGTTATGTTGAACTTTCTATTTATCAAAGAACCCTGAAAAAAATGTAACATAGTATTCACAGAAATATTAAGCAGCACAACTGTTTTGTTCACTGGTAATAATAAGAAATGTTTCTTGAGCACCAAATTAGCATATTAGAATGATTTCTGAAGGATCATGTGACAATGAAGACTGTAATATCTGTTGGAAATGTAAGCTTAGCCATCACAGGAATATATTACATTTTAAAAATATATTACAATAGAAAAAAAAGCTATTTTAAATTGCAATAATATTTCACAATATTGCTGATTTTACTGTATTTTTTATCAAATAAATGCAGACTTGGTGAGCGTAAAAGACATCCTTCAAAAATATTTAAAAGTTTTAACATTATATTATATTACACAAAGGTGTATCAAATGAATAATATCTGTGATTTCAGGACACTGTGGTAATAACCTGGCATTTTTATAGACTATTAACAGAATCATAACATAAACAAAAACGCAGGTTCCTTTACTCCTGACCTGTACAGCCGCCTGATGGAACCTCAGTGACAGCTCCCCCAGCTCTCCATCAGCCTGATCTCCCTCTGTGTACTGCTCCAGTTTGTCAAGCTGTTCCACCTCGGCCACGGGGAAGGGTCTCTCTCTCAGCAGCTGGGTCACACGAAAACGACACAACCCCGTAATGAGCAATGTGTAGTGCGGTTTTGGCCAATTGCTGCCCACAACCTGGACTGCCAGTCCTGCTGTGCCAATACTGAGAAGACAGAAGTACAAATTAAAGTAATGAGCCCTGAGTTTTGTTTCCTATCAAATCTAATTTATGATATCTGAGTAGGTTTTATGACAACCCTGCCATCTAACAGAGGCACCAAACATTCTGAATAATGATTATAAATAAAAACAATAATTTTATAACTCAATATTCTATCTTGTTTCTATTTAAAATTCTTCTAGACATTGAAATTGTGTATTACAAAAGCTAAAATGAGTTAATGTACACATATTATGTACTGCATATTGGAAATTCTGGCCGTGTGTTAAAACCTATTAAGCTGCCAACCAAGACAGTATCACAATCTGGCTTGGAAATGCTTTCATGATTATTGGATAAGTATTTAAAAAAATATAGAGATTGCTGGGGAGGATCTCCATTTTGTATGGAGGATATATGGCTTTCTAAACCACCATGCAGAGCATAGCCAGAGAACTTTAAATTTGCTATAACATTTCTATGACTGTTGACATTTTATATTTATATATTTACATAACATTTACAAGCTCGGGCTTTTTTATATTCTCTTATATTTTCTTTTTTACTTCGAGACAGCCATTGGTTGCTGACAGAGCATAGCAGACTTGCAAGGTTAAAGTCCAACTGCTGCTCAAACGAATATTCTAGTAAACAAACATTGCTGCTAGTAGTCTGTAACATAAGGAAATACATAAATAAACAAGAATGCAACTACACATTCTGAGGGTAAAGTTCAGTGAACATAAAATAGTATCTGCCACGCTTGTCAGTCCTCACCCTAACAAACATTAACGTTACCATGGAAAACAAAAGTTCTGGGAATATGCAAAAGTGACACATTATAAACCTTTACAATACAATAAAAGTTACTCATTGTTTTTTATCATAAAATCATAACAAATGACCTCCTTCAAATGGTTTCATAAGGAAACTCAATGACAGTTGCCTCACACTGGTTCTGCAGCGGGTTTGGCCGTCTCTGACAGCACAGACCCACCTATGTAAGGACGGGAGCTCATCGCTGTCGTGCACGGGGTCTCTGGTGTTAGGAATAACCCCGATGATGGTGCTTTTTAGCGAGGTGCCCTTCAGCAGTCTGCTCTTGACTAACTGCATGTTTCTCGCCGTGTCGACGCTGATTCTCATGGTCGAGCCCGGTAACAGCACTCCATCATCAGTGCACAGCAAAGGCAGCCGGCTGGGGATTTGAATACCACTATTGGATGACATTTTGTAGGGTTTGGATAGACCTTTCAAGTTTAAAACTACTAATCGCAGTGAACTAAGGTGCAAGGAACGCCTTCATCGCACGACAAACTGGGGCAAATGAAAACAGGAAGCTGGAACTACGACAGGTGCAGTAGGACAATCTTGATGTGCAAACGGAAACGCCTACTTTTTGTGAAACCACGCAGAATGCAGCCAAATGTACACTGTGTTCTCTCTCTTTGTACTGTGTTCACTTAAATATGCTTTGGAGACTCGGGAAAATTTGAGGCGGTCGGGCCGGGGTCCATTAAAGGGGCTTCATTAAACTTCAAATTATTAAATATACTAAAACAATCTAAGATAAATGCCTGAAAACGCTAAAAAATAAAAATAAAAATAAAAATGTACAATATGTAAACTTATTTCATATTTTAATTTGTCCCCACAACAATTTTTTTAATTGATTTGTAAAAATTCTAAACTCACAGAGTGACTATTCTATTCTATTCTATTCTATTGACAGTCCTGGTTTCTGTTCTACTTGCTGTACCAGAGGAAATAGCTTAAACTACAAGGGATATATTGAGACTTGAACAATGGGGATGTCCCCTTCTTGCTTCAAAAATGTTGAGAACCACTGCCTTAGAGGACCTTAATGGTCCTGCTTATCACAGGGCTCAGGACCAGTGTTAATGTAATATTATTTATATACTATTATAATATAATATTTTATATTACCTTTTAATTTTAGATTTTCAGATTTCATTTTAATTTTAGTTTGTGTTTAGTATGTGCTTTTGTTTTTACTTATTTTAATTACATTTTATTATTATTATTATTTTAAATATTTCTATTTAGCTTTTTATTTCTGTTTTAGTTAAACTTTTATTTCAGTTAGTTGCCAGGCAACGCTTATGTTTAGTTTAAATTTGTAAAGTTTTTCACCTATTATTTATTATATTTTATTTTAGCTTTATTTCAGTTAACAAAATTTTACGTTTTTGCTTTTAATAGTTTTCGCAACATAGCAACATACTCATTTTGTTTTCTGTTTTTTCCTTTAAAAATATTTTTTTTTCTTTTAGGTTTAGTCTACAGTGCTTATTATTAGCTTTATAAAATAATTTAGCAAATGTCATTACCTCCATATAAAAATAATTGTATTTTATGATGTTGTCACTGATATAGTAAAGCCAGCAGGTACTGTATGTGTGTGAAAGGTGAGAGTGTGTTTGTAAAGAAACCAAACCCATATCTTCAAACAAACCATACATCTGAACACGTGGGGGTGATAGTGGGAGGTTTATTTTCCAAGCCATGTTACAAAAGTTACCAGAACATTCTGTGGCAAGAGTCCAAATAAATAACCTAGATTAAAATCTGTGTATAAAACATATGCAAACTTGATATCAAACCCTCTTGATCACCTTAAAAAAAACTTTTTATAGACATGCTTTGGTGCAATCTTTCAACATTTGACCAGCAGTAAAGCACAAAGTAAAGAGCCTCTGGGTAAAAGCAACAATGCCGACTAAGCCAGCAGTCAGCAGAACATTTGCATGCAAATGATATGTGTACAAAAGAAGCTCCACGTTTTTTATACATCTTATCTAAATCTTACCAAGAACATTTACAACGTGGCAATGATAATACACTGTTTTGGCATACATCAAGGACAAAATATGGATTTTCCTCAGAAATATAAGTCACAGTGGCAAAGACTTTTTTGGAATTACCAATTGTAAATGCTACAGCGAAGAGTCAAAGCTGCTCTCCTCCACAGAGCACACACACAGTGCATACATGATTGTATATTAGCTAAATGCCACATAAATATGCAAGTTGGCAGGCAGGTGAATGGAGGTATGAATGTTCTGAATGATGGAGAGCAATAGCTGCAGGGTCAGTAGGGTGTCTTCCAACTGGTGTGACGGCCGTTGCATTTTTCCATATGGGTAACACCGATGGAGGCAGTCAGTGACTTCACTAGGACAAGAGGCACACAAGCATGCTGCGTGTCACTACATAAACTGGGTAACACCCTTTTACACCTACACCAGCAACACGAAGACAGGATCAGATCCGTTTAGATCTGCTGCTATGTAGTTTTCTTTCCTTTCCTCCAGTTGAGGACTTCACAATCTAGAAATTAACAAAGAGAAATAGTACAGATAAGTGGTCACATATTTTAATGTCACATCTAAAGATGAGTTGCTCATTAGAATGTCTGGATGAAATTAAGATAACCCTCAAAAGAAAGGCTCCAATTCTTTTGCTCTTCAAAAGAATCAATCAAAAAAGAATGGTTATGTTGATACTAATGATTTTCATGTTCAGGGTTACCACCGTAACACCATTTCACAAAAAATTTGGTAGAAGGCACAGATCAGGCATGTTCAGGCTAGTAACAACATGTGGGCTTTCTAAAGTACTTTACATCCTTCAGACAACCTCAAAGCCTGAATCATGCCACCATCGCATTCATCATGGAGGGGATAAAGACGTTGATTCAATCCCCTAGCAGTTTTTCTCATTCACAAAGGCTTATGGTCGACCACAGACTCACATCAACAAACAGCAAAAGTTTCCATCTTTTTGCTACTGTGTGCATTCATTTTGGGATTGCATGAGGTTATCAACAAACATTTGGCAGACCGGTGGAAGAACCCGTCTTGAGGTTGGACTCCAAAAATTCCCCAATCCTTTCCAAGTTGTAGCAATCATTTTAGATGGACCTCAACTGTCTTACCTCAAACCCTAAAAATACCAATGAGTAAGTGCCATAATTCCCCAAAAATTTCCAGATCCCAAAAACACGTAGTCTGTGTTTTGTGGAATTGATTCAGTGGACCTTTACCCAGGTGAAAAACGTAACCAATCAATGTTTAGCAGATCAATATATTGTCTACAGTACCATAAATGTAAAGAAAGCAGGTTCCATTAATATATACCATTGTACTATTTTCACTTACAATCATAATTGTCGTCCTCTTTTGAGAAGCACTCTTTGAACAGGCAAAGCATGGTCCGATAACAGTTGTCCAGTATTGACTTGGGTGTAACAGACTTCCATCCCTCGTAATATTGGTCTGTCAAGCGATCCCAGATGTTTTGTATTCTCTCTGGAAGTACTCTCTTTTTTGAAACAGGTACAAAGACACACACATTTAGATTATTATGATCTTAAATAATGGGAATATATCACTCAAATGACAAATAACATCAGCAACACGGATTGGACAGATTCAAAAGGTCAAATTGAGTTTTATTAAAACTAATGCTTGTATTCAAGAGAGTGAGCTTAGAGATACTGTAAGCAGTGGCAATGACAGCCAGAATGATTTATAATGTGCTGCTGTTAAGAAAAGAGAAATCACATCATTGTTCTAACCTCTTCATCTATGGGGCTCTTTTGGTTATAAAGCTCCTCAAAACGTCTGAAGAGATTCTCCAGTTTGGAGAGGTATTTACTGCGTGTAGGATGTCTCTCTGGCAGCACCCTTAAAACCCTCTTTATCCCCTGCTGACTAACCCAAAGCCACAAATCCTGTAGATCTCTCTGCTGCACTGGCTCCTCTTCATTACTCATATTCTAGAGAACAGAGTGAGAGATGAACAAGATAAGAAAGAGGGAATGAGAAGAAGAGGAACAGTATAAGGAAATGTTCAATCATATTAGAATTGTTGTGCTTTATAGGCATGTATTTTTTTTTTACAATGTCAGAGTCCCGTAATGTTAGTTAGGTCTAAGGTCACAGGGTTTATGCCAGGTCAGGTCAAATTCGGTTCAGAATATATATATAATATATATGTGTGTGTGTGTGTGTGTGTGTGTGTGTGTGTGTCTGTCTGTCTGTCTTACCAAGAACATTGTTAGCAGATACCAGGAACAAAATGCTATAATTTTCCAAATGTTTTGTATATTCCCTATTTTTTAATAGCAGTATACAATATAACATGGGGGGTTAAGAACTTATAGCTCTTAAAAAACGTTCTTGTATTTCTTGTATTCAGTCCATTATAAAAACTACCTAGATGATTCTTCTATTACATATATATTGTTTGATATATCTCTATCTGTTCTTTTATCCATTTTATATAATACTGTAATACAATCATTTACTTTATTCTGCATTGCTCTATTTATTATTATTATTATTATATTTTAGTGATCTAGATATGTCTAAACAGGTTTTGTGAGATTCACCCCTGTATTTTTTGCAAATGCTGAGTCACAGGCCTTGAGAAGCCCTAAAACTGTAATTCCAATCTGACTCTATTATAAGTCACGAGTCTTAAATATCTGGCAATAGGTGACAAACAGGAAAAATGAGCTAATTTGTGTGGGAAGTTGCGAAGAGTGTGGCTTTAAGTGAGTCAGAGTGTTGGTTGGGGACAGTGGGATAAAGACTTACCAGCCTGCTGATGTTACGTAGTCTGAATACCTCTTCATAATGCACTTGAATAGTATAGTTAATGGGAAAGTTCATTTTCTGTAAATATACATGTAAAACCTTTTATTGACATGTCATTCATTCTGTCTCATGCTATATTAAGTTGTAGCCTATATTTGTCTTTTTTCCCCATGTAAACTTAACAAAAGCCTAAAGCCTACAACTTTTAAAATATAACACTATAGTTTCAAAAATTAAACATATGTTTACCATAAAACGTCTCCTTAGGGTTGCATTTAGGCTGTCCCGTACTGTTTTCAGAGATACACAGAGATCTGGTGCTGCACTCATGCAGACTGGTAATAGACAAATAAAACCTAGAAGGACAGAAGAAGAAAATAATGGCTTTTAACATAATGCCATTGCCTATAATAAAAACCATCATGAAATGATTGTTGTTGAACTTCAAATGATTTTATAGGTAATCAAAAAGTCTGTTTTAAAGTTACATTTATTCAAAAAAGGTTTGAAGATGCAATATATATTGCAATATATATTAAAATTTACTGATTATAATAATGTCAGTATTTACTTTCAGTTTTTGCTGAGTTTTGTGCAAAATGTCGCATTGACTGGTGCAATGTCTCTTTGAAGGCAATGACTCATAAAGTTGCATAGATAGAGTTAGAGCTGTGACAAAACCTCAAACCACAGCCCAATTTACAAGGAATAAGGTGTTGTTTTTTAGGTTTATATTAGCACTCCTGCAAAAGAAAATCTCTGAACATCTTCCATCAAAAACAAAAGCCAAAAATTTAAAAGCCATAATTCCACAACACAAGATCTTCTGCAGTCTACATGTGGTAAAAAGCAGGATGAATATTATGCATGAGATTATTGGAGCTCTTCAAGAAGATAAAGTCAAACTCAAGCAGATTAACTGTGGCAGTAAAGCTGAGGCTGATCCTGTGTCTATTTTAACTGGAGATTTTATTGTTAAAGATAAGTGATTCTGACTGGCTAGCCCAGGGCGGAAAGACAAGGCACCGGCAGTCATCTGTCACTTTGCTGTGGATCACAGTGCGGTTGGCCTCTGTGGTTGAGCTGCACTATAGGGCAGTTACCCAGAGACTGACAGTCAGCAAAGTCTCAGAGACCATGAAGCAGACTTCCGAGGGCCAGAGGAATTTGTCATGCCACAGAACCTGGACTATTTACTGGTGTCCAACCACTCAACCCCCACCTCCCGTCAAAGTTATTCTGGCTTTTTTGGCCTGGTATCCCCCTCTTTGCCCTCTCTTTTACCTTATGCATCTGTCTGTCTCTCTTCTCTCTCTCTCTCTCTCTCTCTCCTGAACACAGGAAGTGGTGACATTATCAGTCACGTCTTAGTTCTTCAATAGCAGCACCACATGCAGTAGCTTTCCTCAAACATATGTTCAGCTTGACACTCATTTCAGAAGAAACAAGAGACCAGATACGCAAATGTCACACTTAGTAAACTGTTTCTCTCCTCTTAGCTGAGGAAGTAATAAATCATTAAGTTTTTCTGTATAGGGCCATTGAAAAAATATTTATGTCTAGCACTGTCACATCCAAATTTCCCATGCACACAAATTAAAATCTTCAGTGTCCTCTTTATTATACAACTTAAATCACTTAATTACTAGTCTTTACTTACCCAGCAGCCCCCTGAGGAGCCGGCATTCAGACTGTACCATGGTTCTGCTTATTCTCTGCTTGCACTGTAATATGGGTCTAAATTCCAGAAAATTCTTCTGTCTTCTTGGTCTTTAAAACAAACAAACAAACAGAATAGAGTCAGAACAAATATCACACTAGAATTTTGACTGCCATTACATGACTTTCTGTGCATACAACTACCTTTCTAAAATCTCTTGCTGGACAAAGAGAACCAGGGATGACACATCTGAATTCATTTACTCTCCTTTTGGATGGTAAAATATTTAAATATCCAAAGAAAGACTGATCTGGCATATCTGATTTTAATGGCAAAAAAGTTGTAAAAAAAAAAACGTGAAGCAGGGAAAGGGAACACTGCTCATCTGGGCTGGAGCTTTGTCATAATGTTCCTCTGTTTTTCTTCTCCAGAGCTTGTGCAGCTGTGTAAAACAAATCCAGATGTTGTCTCTTTTTGCTTCTTTCGAAAGGAAAAATTAAAATTCCTTGTAATCCTAAAGGGAATATAATGTCTTGGCATAGCAAGTTTGTGACTAATAGACATGTGATGAACACGAGGGGCAGAATGTACGTATTAAAAAAAAATTGTGGCTTTGTCAGAAATGTCTTAATATTATTTTTTTGATATGAAAAAATTATCATTACACATAATACAAATGTGGATCTGTAAAGCAAAACCACATGCAGGAAGAATCTATGAAGTACAGAATATGAGCCAGAACAAATCATATCCTTTATGTCTTCTATCATATCCTTTGTCATCTTCTATCTGACATAATATTTTAACTATTATTCTACTAGATTTTTTTATTTCGCAATGTTAATTTTCTCTGCACTGATCAAAACTGATTTTTCTCTCCTAATCTAAAGCCGATTTTGTCTGTTGAAAAAAAGATTGCTGCATACATACATTTCATAATGTTGTTTTATTAATACAGCGTTCTTTATTTAAGCCAGCTTTTTAATGGTATATTTGCCATGTGTATATGTGCATCATTTGCCAACTAAGGCCAATATTCTGGTTATGCTTTTAAAATAAACTTCTGGAAATACTAGAGAAGTCAAATCATCAATTCTCATTCATGTTTTTTCAAAAATATTTTATACAACACCAATATTTTATAAAATAAAAACCACCTAGGATTCCCTATATTTGGACAAACACAGAAATAAATGAATGTTCAGTTCGAATATGATGTTGAATTGCCCAAAATTCAGATTATTTCCATTCAATGGCTTATTCAGATTTAGAAACTGCTACTGCTGGAATATTGGTTTAATTTATGGCAGTCAGGTTAATACATTTATATGACGCGAAGAAGAAGATGAAGAAGACGATATAAGAACATAAGAATATGACCAAATTCTGATTCATATCCGAATTTTCTTGTGCATGTAAACGCAATGAATGACTGTGGTTCAAAAATAAATAAAGATAGTAAAAATTAAGGAAATTAGTAAAAATAAAAATAATGTATATAAAAAAATGAAAGTAGGCCTATCATTAAAACAATACATCATGCATCATGAATGCAATGACAGTTCATAAATTATGGTTATAATTCACGCGCTCGCAATCGACTTGACATAAAACTGTTGATGTAGGCTATCAGTTATATTTTGGTGTCAGAACATGTTGCAGATTCACCTGTTATCTAATCAAATCAAATCAAATCAAAAGCGATCCGTCAGGTGACCGCGCTGCATCGTTGGACCTTGGCTTGGATATGAAACGCGTTGGGCTTTATTCCAATAGGCTATAAATCGCATTTACACGCGACACAGTTCAGTAGCACAACGAATATAAATAAGGCACAAACCTTTCGATTCGATGAGCTACGTTGTCTCAATGGGAAACCATCTGCGGAGTACTTTCAATAAACAGCAGTTGTTTGCTTAACCCTGTAGATATGACCGCTGACACTTCCAGGCATGCAGAGTGGGCTACTGACCGAAGTAGTAAATTCGCCCCTTTTTCAATGCAACGTCCACCCAAAAGACCCGGAAACTCCCTTTTCTTTATGTCACCTTTTTATGTTATGTCTATATACACCCGCCTACAGCATTCTCCACTCGAAGGTACCACGAGAATAACACGCTGAGTAAAAGACGTCAGTTGATGAGACTGTTACTTTCACTTTTGGGTCTACATAAACTATTAACTCGTCAGTGACTGGATTTGAATAAAGGTGCAGCGTTTTTGACCTAAAAAAGCGAAGAAACCTTTACTGCTGCCTTTGTATGGCCGCACAACCAATAGAGTCTGATCCCCCTAATGAAAGTTTGAAATGTTGGGGGTCTTAAAATCATTTTTACATATAAGTAAATACATGTGAGCGGTGTTTTCGGAGTCAGAGCGCGCTAAATTTGTAGCAAAAACTGCTCGATAGTCTGTAGCGGTCGGTACATTAAATGAAAAATACGTAGGCCTGCTGTCATTATCACATTATAATACAATTAAATGCAACAAAAAGTATCGAATTTTGTTTAAAAATTCTTTCATAAAGTTTATGTTAACTGGACAAGACAAACATCAGACATCAAACAGAAATTACAGACAAAAAAAAAGACCCACCTGTAAGTCAATAATGCACATATACTGCGCAACATCTGCAGTTTTACGATATAAAGGAGTCAACATTACCCATAAACTGACACTGAAATCGGTTCACCAAAACGAGTTATCGATTAACCGTTAATAACACCTTAAGTATGCCTAATTTAGTCAAGAGGCAGCCAAGCATCAGTTCAAGCGGATGAGTAAACCTCATTCACCCACGCACATTACTAATTTATTCCCTACATTTACTGCGGTTCTGTGGTGACAGGCTTGGCACAGTTGTACACTTTTAGGAATTTCATGACAAAATGTTTTTCGGACTTTAAGCGCCTCATCTCGCAACACAATGGACAGTGGGCATATGGATGACCAACGCACACTGGCCTTGCGCGTCGGATTGCTTTGTTAATGGCCACAATGCCCCTCTTGTTTTGTAGTAACTTTAATATCTTTTTAGGGGCATAATCACTTGACGATAGTGCTATCTATGCTGTCCTAACAAAGGCCAGAGCCACTCAAGACCCAAGAAGACAAACGAGAGGGACATTCCAAGTACCCCACCAAACCATTAAAAAAACTAGTCAAAACACCATCTGTCAACCTAGATTATATCACATCAATATGGAAACCCCCCAACGGAAGAGGAGTGAAAGAAAACTTCTTAATGTGCCTCAAAACATCACCAGGTTTTAAACAACCTCCACAATATCTCAACCTACTTACATGGCCTGACATTACTTTTTTTTATTTTTATTCTTTACCAGTGCAGTCATTTAAATTCAGACCCTAGGACAGTTTTTATGGGTGGGCCCCCATCATCACAGACCCCAAGAGAATATTCCTAGTTCCCCACATGCTTAATAGCACATTCTTGGGATACATTGACAATTTGAGAGTTGTCCAATCATCCAGGCTTGGATTTTGTGACATGAGGATCCAAGATTTAGAGTACAAATTACAAAAATCATAGCCTTCTGTTGGCAGTCAGAAGCAATTTAAGGTTACTGCAATAGTGCAGTGTTACATGTGAGAGATCATAAAACTATTGACTGTAGATGCACACTGAACTGGAACAAGCTCACAGCATATAACTTGTGTTAAGTACTTGCAAAAATTGCGGCCTTCCTCATATTGCTCAATACTACAACTGTATTCCACAGCATGACTGCAAAAATGTGTCTCAAGAAGAACTATTCATGAATTCTTTATTATTAAAGGTGCAACTAAAGTGAAAACTGGACTGTAGGGGGAACGTTGTAGAAAATGGGTTTTCATTTCATTAACATTGTGGGTTCAAGTGTGATCAGGATGTGACTCACTCTAATGGAATACTTATCAAACATAACATCATAGTTTGTCTTCACTATGATATCATGCTCCACTAATTGAAGCAATTGAAATTAGAAAATGACAAAAGAATGATATATGGAATGGAATCCATCACCAAGTACAGTGATATGCACCGTTTAAACTACTGCTGTAATACTTCAAAATAGAACACATTACAAATTCAGTCCTGTACCAATGTAGAACTTGCATCATTCAGGGTTTTAAAAATAACAACATATTTGGTACCTATTTTGGTATGGAGAATCGTTAAAGTTAGCTGTAACTTTAGCCCATGGCAGCATTCAACCTAATGTGAAAGTATCAAGAGAATCACGCTATTAAATACATTACACTAGAAGTGTTGGTCTGTCTCTAAATGACTTTTCAATTCAACAAAAGGTAGGGTGTCAGGTCAACTGCAATCAGATAGCAATCTATGAATAAAAATCCCTTTTTTAATATTTGTTGAAATATTTAAAAGAGCATATTAACTCACTAAGGCTGAATGACTCAATGTCATGAGAAAGATGCATGATCATTATGGGGCTTCACCAAAAAAAAAAAAAAAAAAAAAAAGCCTTAAGAAAACAGTGAAAACCTGCTTTGCCTGTGGGTGCAGTTAAAGACATACAGCATGTCTTGTGACAAACACGGAAATACACGAGAAAGTAAAAAAAAAAATTACAAAAAAAGTTTATTGACATTCTCACACTTCATGACATAAACAGCACTATTTCTTTCAGGTTCCCTGGGGTTGGATGATTATAGCTCTTCAAAAAAAAAAAAAAAAAGTTAAAAACCACAACAGATTGCTGTATCCATGTAGAGACAAAAACTAAAGCTATTTTACAAGTTCACTGTTTTTACTAGAGTGGGAACAGTATTCTAACTTTCAAAAGAGAATTTCAACAGCCAAAATGTGAATGATGGAATGTTTTATGCAGACTGATTCATACAATAAAATGTGGATTCAATTTGCATTATGATAGCTACAAAATTAGTAATAGACATTTTTAAAGTCTACACATAAAAAAAGCCACTCCTGTACACAAGCTGTTGTAGTCCTTTGCCTGAAAACATTCCTCTGAAAAGATGTCACTATGCAACCACTCAATATGAACTAAATAAAACCGATGCTTTGTACTGAGTATAGTACCAATAGTAATTTCAAGCAGGACAAGGTCATTGACCACTGGGACTGTGACAGCTCCCAGCTGGCCCCAGTTAAAGGGGGAACTTCCTTCAGCCTTCACTAAAATGTTGCTCCTATACTTGTGGTAGGAAAGTTGAGACCACAGCCATGGGAGGCCTGGAAAAACAATAAATTTTCTCATGGTGCGCCTGCCAGATGCGAAGATACTAGAAGGCATAGCGTGTTCGGATGTCTTCCAGTTTCTTCGACACCTCTGGAGGCGTGCGGTCCAATTCCTCAGAGACGCTCTTTCTGCTTATGGAGCTCCATGGAGTTAAACTGCTCACAAAGGTCTCCATCGATCACATTCTGGAAGCATACAAGCAAAGTCAGTGAGAAAGATGAGGCCAACCGATGTAGCAAGCTACCCAAATCTCACTTCTTTGCAAAGTGATGGACACTACTTTAAAGATACCACACAAAACATAAGTAGATGATTAAGAACTAATTAGAAACTGTTAATACTAAAGCTGTGATATTAACGGTGTTTGCCCTTACCTTTACTGGAAAATAGTACGAGCGGAAGCTGAGGTGATCACGGCCACACAGAGGGGGAAACTCAGAGCGCATGTGCATCTCCAAGTGCTGGAAGAAGTCATGATCCTAAAGACAGATGAGAAATACATTTACACAATTTAAAAACCTTGTTATTTAATGTTTGATAACTAAAGTTGCACCATACACGTCAGTCTCTACTCTGATGGCCTGAAGTTAAGGAAGTGGCCTGACCTGAGGCCTTCACCTCTTCCGTTTCAGTGGTTTTAGACTTATGAAAGACCATTGCACGTTAGCACTTCTCTAATGTAATTACTGGTTATTGATAATTTAAGGAACTGTACCTCATGAGAGGTGAATGGCACCAGGATGCCAATGCCTCCCGATAGTGTGGTGTACACCAGGGACTCTGATCCTCCAGGGATGAGGGTAGTTTTCTGGAGGGACAGAACCGTCTCTCCTATGTGATAGTTAATAATCACCTCGGCCTGTAATTGACAAAGAAGAAAAAAAGGACAACAGGTATGGATTAAAATGGGGCTTGAGTGTTTTTGCTTGTCATAGTAAAACTGGAGAAAAAAGAAAAAAAAAAAAAGCACTTTATGAAGATTAAGCAATTCACTTCCATATACCAATACCTAGAAAAGTGCATGGTGTCCTCTGCAAGGCAAAGATTAGTAAAGATTGGGGGCAAAAAAAAACCTAATACCATCAGTAATAATAATACTGATAATCAAAGATCATAAATTAGATGTAATCTGTAATACATTTTTAAAACAATTTTACATTTAAAATTTTTTTTTTCAACAACCTAATATACTAAAAATGAATGTAATCATTACATTATAACAAAACCCGTAAGACCTACGTTCATCTTTGGAACACAAATTAAAGGGGTCATATGATGCGATTTAAATTTTTCCTTTCTCTTTGGAGTGTTACAAGCTCCTGGTGCATAAAGAAGATCTGTAAAGTTGCAAAGACTAAAGTCTCAAATCCAAAGAGATATTCTTTATAAAAGTTAAGGGTTAACCACACCTACCTAAAATGGCTCATTCTAACACGCCCCCACATATCTACGTCACTATGTGGGAAGATTTGCATAACACCGCCCAAATGTTCACGCAAAGAAAGAAGGCGTAACTTTTATTCTCGCTGTAGTATTGTTGCTGCCGCCATGTCGTGAAGACGCTGTGTGCTGCGTTGTGAAAGCGAAACTACTTTGTTTGGTCTTCCAAAAGAGGACGATATCCGCTTCGTCATGCCTAGAGCTGATCTGTGCTGGTTGCTGAGGAAATAC
>NW_015539907.1:1860460-1861381 GCF_001515605.1 Sinocyclocheilus anshuiensis
GGCCAATCACAACACACTGGATAGCTGGCCAATCACAGCACACCTCGCTTTTTCAGACCGATGAGCTTTGTAAAAATCGACTCGTTTCAAAAAGGCGGGGCATAGAGGAGAAACAATAATGTGCAGTATGTGGAAAAGAATGTTTTTTGTTTTTTTTACTTTAAACCACATAAACACATTTCATTACACCAAATACACAAAATAATGTTCTTTTTAGCAGCATTGACCCCTTTAAGATATTTTTGATGAAATCTGAGAGCTTTTTGACCCTCCATAGACAGCAAGGGTCCTTCCAAGTTCAAGGTACCAAGAACATTGACAAAAAAGTCCATGTGACATCAGTGGTTCAACCGTAATTTTATGAAGCTACGAGAATACTTTGTGTGCAAAAAAAATAAAATAATGACTTGAACAATTCTTCTTTCCCAAGTCACCCTCTGCCTCCATTATGGAGAGTACCAAGACGCGGACGAATCTAATGTTTTGAGGAGTATGTGTGGTCATCAGTCACCGCACCGGTGTGGATACCATACTAAAGAATCACAGATTCTAGCCTACATCTTGGAAGTATGACCCAAATAAGAATTTTTACCGGATATTGTCATCTGAACAAGCAAGGAACAAGTCTGCCACTTTTGTTCTGACCAACTGAGGAAAAAAGCATTACAATAAATTGCGCTACCGATGGCGATTAAATCCAACAATCGCTTAGCTGAGTTAGCTCATATCACATTAAAACGTGCAAATTATTGTTATACTTTGTGACTGGAGTGAGTGAGTGACGTGACATGTGGCCAAATATGGTGACCCATACTTGGAATTAGTGCTCTGCATTTAACCCATCCAAAGGGCACACACACAGCAGTGAACACACACACACCGTGAACACACACCCGGAGCAGTGGGCAGCCTTTTTTTTTT
>NW_015539907.1:1861830-1873127 GCF_001515605.1 Sinocyclocheilus anshuiensis
ATTGAAGGTGGGAGAGAGCGCTGTACATTCACTCCCCCCACCTACAATCCCTGCCAGTACGAGACTCGAACCCGCAACCTTTGGGTTACGAGTCCGACTCTAACCATTAGGCCACGACTAAATCAGCATTAAGAAATCAGCATTAAGTGACTAGGTGTATGTAGTGTGTATTAGCGTTACCTGTAGATTTCAAATTCTGTACAGTCTAATCCCATTCGAATTTCATATAAAGAAATCCTTCACATGCGATATAGAATTCTAGCCGGGACAACTTCTTTATGTTTACAGACGTGATGTAATGACCCAGCGGCATGCTCGAATTTCCCACGAAAACCTACCAGTACCACTCAAATTAGAAAACATTATTATAAGCTCACCGTTGTGAATTGGGCTAAAGAAAGGAGAACACTGGCTGGTTATATACTTGCTCAAATTGATTTTGGAGAGTTTTTACCCCCCCAAAAAAAAAAAAAAAAAAAAAAAAACAAACAGACTGCAGCTTTAGATTTAAAAACATGCAACTGAGCTCAACTCTCCAACCGAAGAGCTTTAACTAAAGGATTCTGGTGTATTAGAGGAAAACCTGTGTGTGTGGTCTAAAACTAAATTTGATAAACAGAGCATTAGGTATACATAACCTTTACTTGTTACTTCATCTAAATCTTGTGTAAACATCTTTTATTTCAAAGTAGTGAACTTGACTCATTTTAATGCTTAAACACGAAGCTTTCCCATCATTATACTTAAAGAGAAACTTTTAAGATATGCTCATAAGGGGAAAGGGTTTCATTCAAGTAAGCACTAGATCTGACATTGAACAGGTGGAAATGACAAATGGGAGTTAAATATCTAACACTGGCAAATAAATATCGAATATCACTGATACAATCAACTTACAGAAAAACCCCCATTAATATTGGTTAATAATTTAAATTGTCATGATATATTGTGCATCCCTAGACAAGTTCTACAACAATGTTCATACCAACCACCCAGTCCAGCTCAGTCCTGATTACACATGCTTTAGGCATGTCCGTCAAAGCTAGACGCAAGTCATTGGTGTGCAAATAGGGACTTTCCCTTGTGTCCACCTAAACATTTCCATGCTCCTAATCTGCACATAATGATCTCTGGCGAGAGGACAAGATTTGCTGCTGAGGTTTCAGAAACAGATTGGAGTGTGGACTCCTGCCAAATTGGGGTGCAGGTCTCTGAGTGTGCGCAAGGAGAACCGCAAAACCAACCAGACAAAAACAATGAGGAACAAGCGGTAAGGCCAGCTCGGTGCCAAAGGTCTTTCCGGGACCTGTGGGAAAGTTGAGTAATGAGGGTAGAAGAAACTTCTACCTTTTGTGATGCTCCGTTAAGCAAACCTCTGTCCCACAATGCTTTGTTCCCCGTGGGGTCCTCATCAACATCATCGCTGGTGTTGGGAGGCAGGCGGACCTGAAAATAAACATGAAACGAGTATGCAGTCTGTAGCAAATGTATACAGATGATGAACATTTATTGTGTTCATTTTTTTTTCCCCCTCCATTGCGACTGCTAACAAATTATGCCACTGGCAATTTGTCAAGATGTTAAAAAGCTCATCTATACTAAAATATTCCCTGGAATCAAAGAGTTTACACTGACTTGGCAAACAAACTAAGTATCTGGTACATGTGTGATACTGGTCTCAAAGATTTCAAAACCAAGCAGGTGATGACACTTACAATGCAGATATTTCCAAACTTATCCGCAGCAGCCATGGTGTCATAATCAAGCAGGCAGGCGGTTGTGACCCAGCGAGGATATGTATCGTCGGCAAAGATGATGAGCTGGTTCTCGTTGCGTCTGTAGCGCACCCAGAATAGACTTTCCTGAACATCGGATACTATCACGCGCTGCCCAATAGTGTGGATGCCTGTTACCAAGTTAGGAACATGCTGCAAGAACAAGAAAAGGAGACTTAGTCATTTTGGTTGGAGGCAGGTTGGACCTCTTTTTAAAGCTTCTGTCAAAGACATACAAAATCTCATAAAGGAGCAACACTTTCTCTACTTGGCTGTTTCTCAAATATATTAACACTTTATGCCAGTGCGGATTACTTATGTGAAAAATAATAAACTTGTCTGCAAGCTTATTTAACTTCACTTCAGTGAAGTACTCGACCACTTTGTGGTCTGAACTTCTGTTTCAACGTTTTTCATGTGGTTATGCATCAACATCAAATACTAAAGTAGTGCGTCACTGATGTTACTTTCATATTTTTCAGTGTTTCAAAGAAAAGAAAAATGCTTGTTTACTTCCTCTTGAAAAAAAAAAAACTGTGAATATGACTTCTCACCTTGTTTTCACACTTGCGAAGAAGTTTCTTCTTTCCCAAGTCATAGATGCGCAAGAGTTTGCCCACTCCAACCAACACTCGTCCCTGAAATGGAGCAATAGCCAGGGGTACGTCCTCCACGGGTGTCTGTTAATCAGAACCAATGTCTAAATCAATTCAAGTTTAAATTTATCTTGTTTAAGAAGAAGTTGACCAGAAAAGAACCATTTAACATATGGCTTTGATATGTAGCTGGGTCAAAGCATCATTAAACATCATATAAACTGGACCACAAACATTCACAACATGGCATTTTTGGGACATGGCCAGAACACCTACACCAAAAAGTTTAATTGTGATTTGCTACGCTTAAATGGATTTCTAGGGCACATTTAATGATTTGTGGGGAATTCCACATTGCTGAGCCCCCAGCTAACACATGGGACCAATCAGTAGTTTCATGCCAAGTAATTTCCTGTTACGCTCACCTTGTGTAAAAACTCCAGCTTGTCCCCACCTCCAACTAGCCGATAGGTATAAATATAACCCCCACCAACAGAGCGAGGATTTAGTATCATATCTCTGGCAACACCCACCAACACGTACCAATCATCACCTCCATTGGAAAATCGACATACAGCCACACTGCAAAACATACAAATAAAAAGGAATTAAGGTCAGAGAAAGAGTTGGGATATGGAAGAGACTAATTTAACGTGGTTCACTTCATGTCAATATTCTAAATTCAGAAAAAATTGTCTGGGTAGAACCGGAAGGGAGTTCAAGTCTGCATTGTCCTGTTCAACCCATATGTTCACAATCCTCACCTGAAAGCAGCCTCGTTCTGCTCCAGCTGCACCAGGTCCAGTGTGTTTCCTTGGATGGGGTTGATCATGCGCAATAGTGAGGCCCACTGCCCAGAGCCTGCTTTAGGTGCCCCAAAGATCGCTTCTGGCAGGTTCTCGTTCAAGAAAGCTGCTGCCATTTCTGCAGCCAGCTCCCTTTCATCCTCTCCCGCTGCCTCCACCATTTCCTGTAGAGTAGAAATAAAGAATTGTAATTTTTCTGATACACTACGACTAAAAATAATTGACACCAATCTGCATCTTATTTTCAAACAATTGTCATTATTAATTGGGTGCTAACAGGTATACCACAAGTTAGAAAATGGCTGTTGACATCTGCTACCATTCAGACATGAGCTTCAATGAGCTCAGGCTCTGGTCTAGGTCAACGAGTTTGAATTCATCCCGAAAGAGTTGTGGGGTTCAGGTCTGGGCTTGTGGAGGTCAGTCAAGTTCCTCCACACCAGAACCACTAAATCACTTGGTGCACAGGGGGCATTGTCATGCTGGAATAGACTTGTGCCCAAAGTTGCCACAAAGTTGGAAGCGCAAATTTCTCCAGAATTTCATTGTATGTAGTAGCATTACGATTCGTCGTCACTGGAATTAAAGGGCCAAACCAAACCCCCTAATTATAAGTGACTGCCCGCAAACCTTTGGCCACATAGTGTATATAAGAATGTTTTCAGAACAATTTGCAGATAAACAAGAGAACTTTGTTATGCAATACATTCAGAACCAGACTTTTTACACTGCAGTTGCGGACTGTTTATTCTTACTAGATACACTCAACTGTTGAAAAACTCCATCAATATGATTTATCTTTGAGGGACCACCACAGTAACCACGGCTTATTTCACAGTGCTTGTCACTTTTACGGCTCGTCAACGTGGAATTACCCTTGCAAACATGCGCTGTGATGAGGCAGCCACAAAACAGACATGACAGACAACTTCCGACAAGAAAGCAATGAAGTTCTGCCTCAGTCAGTGATTAGATTGTGAAAACGAGTGTATGAGTCAGACAGGAGAGAGAGAGAGAGAGACCTGCATGTAATTACATATTGCTATACTACTAATACGAATATATACATGTGTGTGTGTGTGTAGTGTAGTGTTTGTTTATACATAGGTAGATAGAGAAGGATTGATTTCTTGGTACATTTATTGTTTTCCTGACTTGTTGAATGCTGTTATTTTACTGTGTCTTATAACCTTTTTCTGTGAATCAGCGATGAAAAATTTGTCGGCCCATTTGCTTGGGAATCGCATTCTTTAATGGAGAGGGACACACACACACACACACACACACACACAGAGAGAGAGAGAGAGAGAGAGAGAGAGAGAATAAATGGATATAAGGGAAAAAAAATTCCAGAGGAGATGAAGACAACCAAAGCATTGTTTCTTAACAGCGCCCTGTGAAGGCCAGGTTCACTGACCTCAGCCATCTGCTGCTTGCGCTGGGCTTTGGTGGCTTCAGTGTAGGCATTGTGGTCCGTTTCGATCAGGATCAGGTTATTCGTCTCTGGGTGGATGACAAACTTGCGAGGTGTGTACTGCAGTGGGAATGCCACCTGGTTGAAGATGGCACCCAGTTTCTCAAGAGCCAAAATCCTGAGGGAGGGATGGATGACATGGTAAAAAAGGCATGCAGTAAATTTAAAGGCAGAGTAAAAAGTTTAGACATCAGTTACAGATTGGATTAGTCATTATGAAATCCTGGAAGTCAAAACCACCTGTTTCCTGGCTATAATTTGACAGAATCATGCGTGTGCTGATAAAATGGCAGCGATTTTTTTTAAATCACAAAATAAAAGAGATTGTTAGCTACAAAAGGTCAACTAGTACAGACCTCCAACACAAACAGGAAATGTTTTACTGATTTTACTGTGATAACCTTTTTTTATAGCACTACTTGACTAATCAAAACAAATAATCCAATCCAAAATGAGATGTCATGCAGCAGCAAGCCAGTAAAAACATTTAGGAAAGAGAGGTCCACACTTCTGTGAATTGCGAACCACCCTCAAACTAAAGCAAATATTTTTAAGTTTAAAGGGTTAGTTCACCCAAAAATTAAAATTAGCCCATAAATTACTCACCCTCGAGGCATCCTAGGTGTATATGACTTTCTTCTTTCAGACGAATCCAGTCGGAGTTATATTAAAATTTATTTTTGATCTTTCAAGCTGTTTCAAGCAAGTCAGCGGGTGTTGCAGTGCATCAGTCCAAAAGAAGTTAAATAAAAAGCCCCTATCCATAATAAAAAGTATCTCACACGGCTCCGGGGGATGAACAAAGTCCTCCTGTAGCGAATCGATGTGTTTTAGAAAGAAAAACATCAATATTCAAAACGTAAATCATCACTTTAATCCAGCTTGCGCCAACACAGTTGTACACCGAAGCAGCTCCGGGCGGATGACGTATGAGGTCGGCGTTGCGCATGTGCCAGTGAGTCTCGTGAAAACCAACGTTTGTTAACAGGAGCAAAGGAAGCAAAGTTTCCTTACTTTAGCAAAGGAAAACCAGTCTCCTCTTGGCTTATATCGAAATCCTCCGACATTCTTCTTTACAAATCCTTGTTTTGTATTTCTACTTCGTGACCGTTGTTTTGTTTTGATCTCTCCCCTGTACTTCCGTGTTCGTCACTTCTGAGCGGCGCATGCGCAAAGCCGACCTCATACGTCATCCACTCGGAGCTGCTTCCGTGTACAACAGTGAGTGCAAGCTAGATTAAATTGATTATTACGTTTTATATATGGTTATTTTTCTTACAAAAACGCATTGATTCACTACAGAAGGCCTTTGTTCATCCCCTGGAGCCATGTGAGACACTTTTTTTATTATGGATGGGCACTTTTTATTTCACTTCTTTTGGACTGATGCACTGCAACACCCGCTGACTGACTTTACACAGCTTGAAAGATCAAAGACAATTTTTAATATAACTCCGACTGGATTCGTCTGAAAGAAGAAAGTCACATACACCTAGGATGCCTTGAGGGTTAGGGTTGAGTAATTTATGGGCTAATTTTCATTTTTGGGTGAACAAACCCTTTAATCTCACCAAAACTGTCAAGCCACGTCCAGGTCATATTTTATCCCAAAATGGAAAAACGTGGAAGGATGGAAACTTTAGGACCAAGATTTGCCTCATTCATGCACATTTAATTTACTTCTAAACTATGAGTATCAGATCACTGGTCAAGTAGGAAAATCATAAGTAAACACATTAAAGCACTACTGCAACTGAAATCTACGAAGCCAACCACAATATGCTTGATATTAATGTTCTCACAAACCTGTGAAGTTCTACAAAGCTCACATTATGAACAGTATACACAGTATGTGTGTGTTTACCTCAGTGTGTTGGTGGAAATGGCAACAATACCCTCAGGACACTGTTCGGAAGCAAACCCTGAAGCATACTCTAAGGTTTCATATGACAATGGGGTCAGGTGGAAACGAGACTGGTATGAGTAACTCAGCCAGGAACGACTAGACATGGCCAGAACCTGCACAGTAAAAGGTCATGTAATGAAGTCAGCAAATTAGCAAGCTGTGCGAGATTGCAACAGACATAAAATGTAAAGGTGACTCACAGCATCTTGGGCCTGCATCCGGACTCTGAAAAGCTTGACGGGACGAGAACCAAGATACCGAGTTCGAGTATCAGACAGGTCCCCGGTCACTGGATCCAAAACAGTACGCAGTAACACTCCGTTCTACAAACAAAGAGGTGATTATGGTAAGAAAGAAGCAATGAATTGTCCAGTAAAGTCATTTCATCAAGTAACAGCACAGTCACACTGAAGTCACATTGTAACTCTTATGGTCTCCTTTCAAAGATCTTGTCCCAAATGGCACATTTTAAGTATTTTTCTTACAGTAAACAATTCATCCGTTTCATTTTTAAAAGTTTGACCTCATAACTTGAAGTGATTTTGCAGCTTTTGCTTTTTAGCAGAGGAAATGACTGGAGAAGTCTGGCTTATGTCAGATAGGTCTGTTTTCTTTGCCGGAAGATTGAGTTTTTGAAATTTACGAGGTCAAAAACTAAATGAATTGTTGAATTTGGGTGAATTTTCATTTCATGCACACTAATAAATATTTAGCAACTAAAATTATACTCCAAGCAAAGCCCTCCAGGAGCAATACAAGGATGCATGCCTTGCTCAAAGGTACATGGAAAAGCTCTCAATTTCCCATTTCGCCAGTAGCTGGGAATAGACATGACATTTCTGTTATCACCCCAGAACAAACACAAGAGTTTCTAACCTGCAAGCCAATGTTGAGGTATAGAAAGCCAATGGTGCCCTTTTCTCCCAGCTCATCCTGTTTTTCCACTCCACCCATCTCCACAATACAAAGTGACTCTGGCTGGGCGGGAAGAGCCTGCATACTCAACGGCTGTAGACAGTCCTGTGCAACAAAGAGATTACACACTTCACACAAGTTCAGTGGGCACAGTGACTAGAATCCTTGTTTTAATGTCCAAATCAGCTGACCAATGGAAGAAGAGCAAATTGTAGCTTACGGATGGATCCAGGGAGATGATGCGGACTGTATTGTCCACCAACCCAACAGCCAGGAAACGGGAACGCTGTTCACCAGGAGGCACATTTGCCAAACTCATGCACACCACATCTGCCGACATCTCCTTCCTCTCAGTGTATTCATTCAGCTGCCCAGACTGTAAAGAAAGAGAGAAATCTTAATTGAAAGACAGACATTCAAACAATAGGTGAACATTCAGGTGACAACACAAGATAAAAGTATGTCCGGAAACATACCGGGTCCATCTCAAAGTAGACCAGTTCTCCTCCAGTCAAAGCAATGACCACCTGCCTCTGATTGACAGCACATCGGACAATCGTCTTCTTCCCTGGAGTCTTCCATTCATTCACTCTCTTATCTGCACGAATATGACGGATCCCATCTGGGTAGACCTGTAGAGATTCAGCAAATGAAACAACCCATTTGAATGAGATAAATGGAACGTTAAGCGCAATTGTTTAATCTCAGGGATTAAAGTGTTCCGTCGCTACAACGGATTTCGGTCAGTTCATAAAGACAGTCACTTGCTTCATTCCTGAATGAATCAGTTGTTCGAACGAATCAATTGAATGAATGATTCAGTGATAAAATCAGTGACTTGCCACCACCTGCTGGCGGATTTAATAAGGGTGGGCGATATGACCAAAGTCTTTTATCTCAGTAGGAGTAATCTTATTTCATGGCAACGATATATCACAATATACTTGTTTTAGAAATTTAATAATTCATGATAAAATTGATTGATTATTCATAATAATTTAATTAAACAGACAAGTAAACAGTCAGTGATTAAATAAGAATAAGAAACTAATTACAAGCAATAGGACAAAAAAAAAAACTACAGTAGAACAAATAAGTAATGCTACATACAGGTGCATCTCAATAAATTAGAATGTCGTGGAAAAGTTCATTTATTTCAGTAATTCAACTCAAAGACTTGCCACCACCTGCTGGCGGATTTAGTTTCATTTTTAGCATATAATTTCAGTTATTTAAATCATCTAATATTTCTGTATTCAAAATTGTATATTTAAAACATTAATCTCCACATGAATTTATGAATTTAATTGCACTCATGTCATCTCTGAACCTCATTAAACGTCTGGAAACGTACCTACAAGCCACTTTTGTGTTCTTCTGTGCCACCTCTGTAGTATAAATGTATACCATATTATATAAACTTAATACTAATTTCATATGATTGGTAACTTATTTGTCTTATTCTACTTCTTATTATATTGTTTTAAATAGAAACTTTAAAAAGCTTATAAACATACATTTTTGAATTCGACATGAAAATGATGCCATTATAAAAGGTAAAAAGAAAATTCTCCTGAAAGTCACTTTAAGGAGTCAAATGTCACCTTGTATTAGGAAGGCAAATTTTTGATTATTGATCAGAAGATCCTACATTTTTAAATTAGGAGGACAAGCGCTCCTGACTGAAATTCTACGCTAAAAATTAAACTAAATCTGCCAGCAGATGGCGGCAAGTCACTGATTTGATCACCGAATCATTCATTCAATTGATTCGTTCGAATGGCTGAATCATTCAGGAATGAAGCAAGTGACTGTCTTTATGAACTGACCGAAATCCGTTGTAGCGACGGAACACTTTAATCCCTGAGATTAAACAATTGCGCTTAACGTTCCATTTAAAAACCCACCAATTCACTAACTCAACAAATTAGAACACTTCACAAGACCAATAAAAAAAAAACATTTTTTGTGAATTGGTGGCCTTCTGGAAAGTATGTTCATTTACTGTACATGTACTCAATACTTGGTAGGGGCTCCTTTTGCTTTAATTACTGCTACTGCCTCAATTCGGCGTGGCATGGAGGTGATCAGTTGGAGTCAAATGTCACCTTGTATTAGGAAGGCAAATTTTTGATTATTGATCAGAAGATCCTACATTTTTAAATTAGGAGGACAAGCGCTCCTGACTGAAATTCTACGCTAAAAATTAAACTAAATCTGCCAGCAGATGGCGGCAAGTCACTGATTTGATCACCGAATCATTCATTCAATTGATTCGTTCGAATGGCTGAATCATTCAGGAATGAAGCAAGTGACTGTCTTTATGAACTGACGGAAAGCCGTCATAGCGACGGAACACTTTTATCCCTGTAATCTACTTGTTGGAAATAAACTAATTAATTTAAAGGGATAGTTCACCCAAAAATGAAAATTCAGTCTCCCTCATGTTGTTCCAAGTCTGTATGACTTACTGCTGAAAACAAAAGATATTTTGAAGAATGCAAGTAACAGTTTTCAGTGAAAGAAAGAAACTCAGGTTTGGAACAACCTGTAAAAGACTGGTTTCATTTTTGTGTGAACTTTCGCTTTAACAAGGAAGCAGAAAAGGTTCAATGGGATATTGTGCGTGCATGTAGGTCAGAGAGATGTTGCTCACTTGCACAAGTGCATCTTCCCCAAGCAACGAGCATGACAGGGTGGGTGTTGTGCCCAAGAAACCAGAGTCTGTCACTTCTTCCACAGTCTCACCGATAGAAAGCACCAGGGTAGCGTTAACGAAGGACACAATGATGTAGGCATCAAACTCATCTGTGAAAAGGAAACCCACAATTCTCTGGTTGGAAACTTTTGCCAAATGTGGGCTAATTTGCAACCATAAAAGGAAACCAATACTTAAAAGAACACACACACACACACACACACACACATATATACATATATACATATGTACATAGTATAAAATAATCAAATGTATAAAAACGCCATATATATTTAATTTACACTGTGAAGAATATTTCATTTTTATGCCAACTATCCCTTCAAAATCTTTTTCTATAATAGTATCTAAAAAACACCTGGAGTAAATGAACAAGGCCCTATTGAGAATGAAACCATAATTCGCTATTAGCTTACCTCTCACAAAGCTGTAGTCAAAATGAAACTGAATCCCTCAACCACTCCAGTACACAGACCACAATATAAACCTTGCAGAGCTCAGGCTGCACGCACAGGCCAAAAAAATCGAATAGCAAATCACATGATTTCAGAGAAATATCTGGCAGACAGTGACAGTGACTGAGAGCCCAACTTACACTGTGCATGCCAAGCAAATGTTGATCTAGTAGAATATGACTTGGTAATAAGCTCTTACAAGTGAGAGCATGCTGCATGGAGCATGGAGAATCTAGGATGTACTTGTCTATGCATGTGAGCTCTTCAATCTTTTACAAAAAGCACCAAGAAATCAGCTTGTGTTGTCCTGCAGGACTCTGAGAAGCCAATACATGGCATGATTACATATCTTGATGCAGTTAGTCAAAACCGTGTAAGGTTTAAATTAGGGATGTCAATTTTCGATCATTTCCATGATCGATCGTCGTTTAAATTAACGGTCAATTAATCGTTAACCTCAATGCTGCAAAATGCATCTATGCAGCCCGGCATGACAGGATGTGCAAAAGTTACTCAAAAAAAATAAAGAAACCGCTTTCTTACCCAATTTAAAGGGGATTTAGTCTGAATAAAATGCTAGTAGCAGGATTGTAAAATGAATAGATGTGATTATGATCATTTGATAAAATGAAGAGAGCTCGTTTGAGATCATTT
>NW_015539907.1:1873510-1893728 GCF_001515605.1 Sinocyclocheilus anshuiensis
ATTTGTTTTTAAAAATCCGGCATTTACAGTGCATTAGATCCTGACAGTGCATGCTTGTGTGCATACGAGGACGGAGCGAGCGCGGGTTTGACTAGATGCATTTGGAGGTTATTACTCACGTCTCATTCGGCACAAATCCAAATGTTTCCATATTCGCAATGTATTTGAATGTTAAACTATTATTTATAATGTAAACTAGGCTTGTACTTTATGGGGTGTGTGCGCGTGAGGTGCCGGCGCGATCGAACAGCTGAAACATGAAACAAAAAACTTGTTTATGGAGCGCCGCGCACACTTCTGTTTTAAATCTGTTAGCTTAATTAAGCCAGATATAGTTTGCTTTGTTTTTTTGATGAAAACAAATTGTTATTTTTATTTAGGCCTATTGCTTACATAGGCTATACATTTTCCTTAAAGCATCCCATTTTGTCCCAGGGCTTGAAAACCTGTGCCTAGTTAGGTCCATGCAGAAACTTGATGCTCTTAGTTGTGGCATCACTGTTTAGTGACATCGTTGAATGCTCCGGGAAAAGGTATAGTCAGTGTCGGTCACAGCGCCTTTTAATTGCCATTTTGAATCCAGTAATTATTTATTTACAAATTATAAGCTCTGATTATGATAAGTGTGGTATAAAAGCTTTGTTTATTAGAGGAATATTTGGTTAGCTGGAAAATGTTACATCGCGACCATGCTTTTGGATGCCGTTCAAGCCAATATAGCCTACATTTATGCGGCTTTGTTCTTGGTCACGAATTTCCACAAATTCAATAATATTTAGGCATTGTTTCTTTTCCTAAATCCTCACCGTCTAACCCTCTAATTTCGCAGGTTTATTTTATTGTCATTCACTTTTTATCACTGTTTTCGCATCTTAAACGACTTAATCGACCATCGATAGCTTTAATCGATTGCATCTCTTATCGACAATTAATCGATCACCGATTAATCGTTGACATCCCTAGTTTAAATGCATTCCTAAATCATTTCCTTCCTTTCAGGAAAGTGACTTCGCGATAGTGACATGTCTAAATTCCTTTTTTTTTCTTCCAAAGAAATGCTTGCAGAAAAATCACTTCAAACATGTCTGCATAATTCATGTGCATGCATGCACTCTACATTAATGGGTCTTTTACCTTCTACATGTCTCCTGACAGTCCACACAGCATTGGGGTTACCGGGCAGTTCAGAGACAGCCATTTCTGAAACCTAAAATATCATGAATTCTTTAACACATCAAAATATAAATAGTCTGTGGAAAAACCTATAATCTAAACCGTAAAACCGCATAGAGTGCGAAGGACTTAATGCAGTGGGTGTCAAATTTCCATTTTGCAAGCATGTTGTGAAAGCTGCCACGGAAATGCAACTCCTAGCAACACAAACCTCCAGTCCATGTCTCAAAACTCTCAGTGTAGATCTGGGTCCTCTGCCACACGCCACATATAGCTGCGGGGTGTCTTCATTAGCCAAATCAGCAATCTGCAGTAGTTACAAAAAAAAAGGTTAGGTGACAAAAAAGGCAAATTCAACACTACTTGGAGAGGAATTTTGGAGTAGCTTTCTTCATTACATAAGTGAACTGATAGTACAAAGAGAAAAAAAATATATTTATATGCTTAATTACCCATACTGAAATCTGACTAAACACTCTGCAATTTGGTAACTACAAAACAAGCAGTTCAATACTGCAGTACATCTGCTCTAATGCCAACATGTAACCCCGCTTCCCGTCAGTAATTCCCAGCTTAAGTGTGAGCACAAAAAAAAAAGATAATTTATTAATCTTCACTGCAAAACACACATTCACACACCTGGCAGGACATGATGGGAGAAAGATTTTCTTGCTCGTCGACCAACACAAGGTTCTTAAGGGGGCGAGGTTGGAAAAAGAATGTGTCTCCCTCCTCCAAAGGCATGGCAGAGGAAAACTCTGGTTCGTCGTCGTCATCACCCAAGTGGGCAATCTGATACAGGTAGCTAACAAACAAAAGTTTTGGATTCACACTTCCAAAGCTATTTAGCACAATGTGTTCTACGGTGCAGATTAATGAAAAGCTTCAGGTTAAAGAGAACCCAAGAGAAGTATGGTTACACTGACACTACATAGGTTTCTGGTAACTGAAACTACTGCTCCCACATTCCTCCCTCTTATCAGCTGCTGTAATCTAGTTACTACTCTGAAACTTGGGGAAATGCCACCAAATCTGAGGTATTTCGTTATTTTTAAGTGAATGAAAGAATGTGCAAGACAGAAAAGGGACTTACTGGTTTCCAAACTCTGTAGCAACAAGTAAGAAGCCAGTCTTCAAAACACACATGGCTGTAGACACTGGGATGGTATCAAAATACTTCATCCTTATCTCAGTAACCTAAAATATGAATAGATATTCAATCCATATCACTTTCCAGCATTTCAACCTCTCATGTGTGTATTCTGACACCAGATCTCTCTCCTGTTCATTGGACACAGTCAATGTTATATTAGAGCTTTCACTTTAATCTATTTCCTTGTGAGCTTCATTAATAAAACCACTATGCAATGCTGCATTCTAGACATGTGCTGGTATTCGGTAATGCGCTATATCACGATAATGAACATGCAAGATATTGTTATCGTGGGCAGTTCAAAATACTGAGACCAATTATTTATTACAAATTATTCAGAATTTTGAATGCATTTTAAGAATACTTTTCCCATCAACTGGTCACAATGCACAACACCGCTGTATGCTGCATCAAAGACGCATGCGCACTCATGTAAACAAGCACAGATGAGAAGCGCATGGCAGAACGAGTGAGAGACGCTCTGGATGAAAGCGCACATTTACTCTCTGACAGCAGATGGAGTTAAACAGCAGAAATGCAGCTGTTACTCCGGAAACCCCGTAAACAAAGCAGCTGTGTTACTTTCTGTTTCTGAAACGTGCTTAAATGATTTAAATAGCCATTCAGATTTGTGTATTCGCTATGGTATTCATCACAGCGCCAAATACTTCAATTTTTTTAACTTGAGATATTTATTTTCAAACTTTTTTTACATTTTATTCTTGACTACAGCATGCCCTTAATATTGTTTGAAATTGTTTTGATTCTTTATTGTTCGGTAACAATTTACATTAGGGCTTCATTAGTTAAACTGCCAATGAAAAATACTTCTAAACATTCATTAAGCTTAGGTAATTCCAATATTTAATAACATGTTCAAATCAAAAGTTTATTTAATGAGCTAACATGAACTAGGAGCTGTATTTTAACAATGATTAATAACTTCTGTATCAAATGTAGCTATTGCTCATTGTTAATGTTAATGCATTAACTAAGGTTAACTAATGAGGTCTTATTGTAAAGTGATACCTATTGGTCTTTATAGTTCTTTTGCACTTTAATCTGTGTAAAAGTTATACTGTATTATGACAACACTCTGTACAACTAAATTTCAATATCGTGATAATACCATATACCATGATAAAAGCATTAGCAATTAATCGCAACGTGAAAATTTGATACCGGCATATCCCTACTGCATTCCATTCAAAGTCAGACAATGGATTCGTTTTGCAGGCATGCAATTTTCAGCAGAGGTTTTAACAGTTATTTACACATCTTTCTCTGCAAACATCTGCCTAATTGTATTAAAGTAGGAGAACTTTTCAATGCATTTTATTCACGTAAATTAAATATTCAGCATCAACTGTGTTCGGGTAATGTCATGCACCCACATTTCTTTAAAGCCTGGGTTGAAATTTTCCAAGTTGCAAATACAACTTCAAGGGGGTTTTACCTGAACATTTTAGGTTCGAAATTCAGACTTTCCGTGTTGAATTGAATACAGCAAAAGTAATTAATTAATGTAATTACACTTTGTTTCAACACCTTTGTACATCCATGAAAAAGAAACGGATGACAGTTGGGTTTTTAGTTCTATGCACTCACCATCTCCTCATCAGTTTCCAGAGTAACTTTAAAGATGTCTCCCTGTTCTGTCTGGGCTAGAAAGAAAAACATGGATTTGGTCTTGTGGGTGGCAGAGCAGACAAAGATCATGCCTCGCTCAGGATCATCCAAGTCATTCTGAAAGAGAAAAGCGCTGTGGTCACATCTCACATCTAACTAATGAGATCTTATTGTAAAGTGATACCTATTGGTCTTTATTAATTCTTTTGCACTTTAATCTGTAGAATTTTTTTTACTTTATACATTTGTGTATTGCTTTATTGTATTTAAATGTTCAGTTACAAGAAAAAAGTTATTAAACCTGTTATACTGTATTATGACAACACTCTGTACAACTAAATTTCAATATCGTGATAATACCATATACCATGATAAAAGCATTAGCAATTAATCGCAACGTGAAAATTTGATACCGGCATATCCCTACTGAATTCCAGATGTCTCCCTGTTCTGTCTGGGCTAGAAAGAAAAACATGGATTTGGTCTTGTGGGTGGCAGAGCAGACAAAGATCATGCCTCGCTCAGGATCATCCAAGTCATTCTGAAAGAGAAAAGCGCTGTGGTCACATCTCACATCTGTGTTTAATTTATTCAGTAAACACAATGACTGAGAACTAAACCATACGAGGTCAAAACGAATATTAGGATCAGAGATCTTTATGTGTCTCCAGTTAAATAGTCAGAGAAGAGACATGAAAAGCTCATCATTTCAATACTAATAGCGGTTTAGACTTCTCAAGGTGATGTTTAGTTGATTGTGCTCAAACAGAAACGCAAAGGGGAAGACCGCACAAACTCACCCTTCTGCGTGGGATTGGGCAACGGATGTCTGGTTGGTCTCCAAAGTTTTTGTAGGTGATATAGTTCTCAGAGCAAATGAGCACACCACTGGGACCATCCGAACCACCAGGAACTACGACGCACAGGGGAAAAGGTCAGATTAGCACAAACTCATAAGACACTTAGCTACATTTTTTTCCTCTGAAAGCAAAACTTTCTTTGCTGAGTCCAGGAAGATCAGTTATCAAAACAATCTCTTCACCAAACAGTCAGAGAAGAGACATGAAGATATTCATCATTTCTGACACAACGCAACAAAGAACATTACTGGTAATCTACTGTTCAATAGTTTGGGGTCTGTAGGATTATGTTTTTGAAAGAAAATCTTATGCTCACCAAGGCTGCATTTACTTCATTAAATTACACAGTAAAACCACTAATATTGTGAAACATAACTTTAAATGTTTCCCATTTCAATATTTTCAAATGTTATTTATTCCTGTGATGGCAAAGCTACATTTATAGCAGACATTACTTCAGTGTTCAGGGTCACATGATCCTTCAGAAATCATTCTAATATGAAGATTTTCTGCAAAAAAAATTTACGTTTATTTTTGTTCAGGATTCTAATGATGAATAAAAGGAGCATTTATTTGAAACAGAAATCTTTTGTATTAATCTTTACTGTCGCTTTTGTTCAATTTAATAACATTTGCTAAAAAAAATCTTACTGACCCCTAAGCAAATTTAGAATCACACTATTTTTTTTTACACCAATTATCTCAACCACAATTATGGTGAAATAAGTGCTAGATAATAACTGTGTTGTGCTAAAGGTATTGCAAAATTGTCTATCTTGTGAATCCTTATCTAGCATTTTGACATCTTTACATTCTAGAAAGATCAGAACCTGTGATGAGGAAGTTGCCGTGTTCCTCCAGTGCCTCGCTGTACTTGCGCACCACATGGTTGAGGCCCAAGTCCAACTCATAGAAGGTCAGAGTCTGCTGTGTGTTTGCCGCAGCCTCTCCGGTGGGATCATTATCGGCCTCCTGCAAAAACATTTAAAACTATAGGTTAGAGAAATGTCACCTAACTGATTATATTTGTAAAACCATGAAAAACCAGGATGGCATTGGCTACATGCAAAAACACCCCAATCTGTAAAGAATCTGTGTTCCTTAAGCTAGCTGCTTGTGTTTACATCCTAGGCAACTTAGCAGTGGTCAGGCCACCAACGTGAATCTTATTCCACTAGTTCAGTGGTTTGACCTTTTTGACTCAAAGGCCCACCACTGTCCAACACAATATTCGAAGACCACCCTCATATAGGCTAAGATATTTCTGGTTTTGTGATTAGCATTTTTCATTTAGATTAGAATTTTAATTTGTTACTATAAATTTAATATTTTAGCTACTTTTAAGTCATCCTGCAGTCCCCTTGGGAGGTTTCAGACCCTAGCCCTCAGGTTGAAAGCCAATGCACTACAAGAAAGCCACTGACCTCATAGTCCATCTCCAGGCAGGCAAACATAGGGTTCTCAAACCCCACATCCACACCAACCACATGGTAAACAAGTGTATTAGCCTTGTGGGCCTCTAGAGGGGAGGAGATGGTAAGGCGGGCAGCTGCATCTCTGTTCAGGATGTATACCAACTTCTGCTTCTCTATGGCACCTAAGAAAATGGAATGTGGATAGTAAAAATGCGAGAACAATTTTCAATTAAAGGAATAGTTCACCCTAAACTAAAAATTTACTCCAGTCCATCAATGAATGTCTCGTGAAGCTAAAAGATGCGTGTTTTAGGCAACAAATCCATCACTAAGGCATTTTAACTTTTAACCGTCACTTCTGGCCAAAATATTAGTTCATAATAATGTTTCCTCCACCATAAAAAGCCAATCCTGTTGTCCTTTCACATCAAACGGTCACTTCTGGCAAAAATTCTAGTCAGTAATAATGCATCCTCCACTGGAAAAAGTCCATCGTCTGTTATCCTCTTAAATCAAAACCCACTGACATATTTGGTTAGAATGGTTTTGGAACATATTCACTTGTAAACGGTGCTTGATTTTGCTATTGACTCAGACAAGATGACTTTTTCACTGAATATAGCAATATGATGGATACAGGACTCATATTTTAGCTGGAAGCAAAGGTTTGAAGTTAAAAACGTCTTTACAAACATAGTTTTTCACTTCACGAAATGTTAACTGACGGACTGCAGTCATGTTGATTACTTCTTGACTATTGTGATGGTTTATCAGCTGTTTGAACTCTCATTCTGATGGCAGCCATTCATTGCAGAGCATCCGTTGGTGAACAAATTATATAATGCAAAATTTCTCCACATTTGTTCTGATGAAGAAACAAACTCAACTACATATTGAATAGCCTGTGGGTGAAAACATTTTCAGCAAATTTTAATTTTAGCAAACAATTCCTTTAACTGCTATCCTAATGCATGTCAAACTGCTACAACCTTGTAGTCTTTACTACATAGAGTCTGTAGCTTTACCTATCATAAGAGCTCTGCCCTTTGGGTCCACAGCGAGGAACTGCCCTGGCACGATACGCCTGCAGCCGCTCTTGCCGAATGTCTCCTGGTGTATCTTTTCAAACATGTTTTTGGAAGGATGGTACTCCAAGATCACAATTCGGCCAGAGTCACTTCCAACCACAACATAGTCTATCACAAGGTGAGAGACCCATAAGAATTAATCAATCTCCATACATATGATCTATGCAAAACAACAATTTGAACCAAGTTACTAACCTTTAGTTCCACCTGTCAACCTGAAAGCCATGAGGGATCGGATAACACCAAATACCTCCATAGTAAGCAGCGTGTGGACCTTCCCCGTGTTGGCATCAGGACGCAGCAGTTCCAGAATTTTCCCACGGGAAACAACAATCTCCTGCAGCTTAGTTCCTAGTAAAAAAGGAACACCAAAGATTTAAAAATCATTCTTAATTCTCAACACTTCAAAATAAAATGCAACACTATTCTTGCAGTTACCCTAGCAAAAATAAGTAAAATACACTGCATTTAAGAAACCACCCAGGAAGTGTTGTTTTGTGATATACCTGAGAAGTTGCCATGGATGGCATGGGAGATGCCAGTTGCCCGCTGCAGGGTCAGGTTGTACAGAAACATGGCTGCTGTGACTGGACCTTCAGGCTCAGGACAAAGAGCTTAACCAACACCTACAAGCAAGTCATACAGACATTGTATAAGCATCAAAGTTAAAGGTGAGGACAGCAAAACGACTTATAAGGCAAAAACTAGTGTTCATTTCATCTAATTAGCACAGAAACATTACATTTAACATTACGCAAAAAGCACTGCATTAGGTACAAATACGTTCCATATATGGTCTTATGTTAACTTTAACAATGCTGATGCTCGGAAAATAAATATGTTGGATTTTAAACAACGTTTAGGGTAATCATTTTGTATTTTCATTAGTAGCTCTATGGCAAATCAAATGTGTGTAGGACAAACTGAACTCTGCACAGTGAGAGCAAGTTTTTAGAGTTTCACTTTGGATCGTTCGTCGAGTTACAACATGCATGGAAGAAAAAAAAATCGCTAATAAGTGTTCTTGTAACTTTACATAATGTAACACAAAACCAGCACATAATCTATAGCAAACGGCGCTTGAATTTGCAAGCGTTAGTCCAGTTGTCCATTCATCTTTAGCCGGTCGGCTAACAAACTTTATAGTCAAAATTAAGGTTACTACTATAATTTCCGAAAACAAATTTTAGTATAACAAAGAAATATGGGTTATTTGCGAAATGTATGAAAACTATTTACCGAATTAGCAACCAGGATGTTGTAGATTTTAATCAGATGAGAAACGTATATATTTCATTGGCCTGGTCCCTCTTTATTTCAAACGGCGCTGGAACGACAGAGGGCCTCCCAGTTCTGTGGCGCACATCAGTGTTGTCCAAATACATGCCTGAGCGAAAAGATCGACCTCAAAAAGAGAATTGGTAGAAACGTGCTATAAAAACGACATTTCTGTTTTTCATATTTTCTCATTTTTATGGAATATTAGTTTATTCAGTTCTAACTGTTAAGTTTGACTGAAGTAAAATATGTGAAAGAACAGATTTTGAAATGTAACATACATTTACCACGTTAACCCTTTTTTTTGCCAAAGTATTATAGTTACTGTTACTACAATAAAAATGGTAACGTTTATTGACTAAGGACTTTAAATGAAACAAAAAGAGAAATTAAACAAAGTGGTCGAACGATTCTGAAAGCTTTTGGACTGTCTGAAGGAGGTCCCATAATGATCTAACCGATGATTTTTGGTTCAATGTTAATAAAGACGAATTTGGTTTTGTAATAGAGCGCAAAATTATTTTTTTAATGTATCGTCTATAAAATGGCATCACATTCTTTTGAAAAGAAAGCACTCGACGTTTTAACTCTCTCACACTTTCTTTCTTTTCTTTAGCATGTGCACTGTGGTTACGGAAATTCCAGAAAATAACCACATAACGTTACCGTAAAGGCAAACTGTTTCATTTTTTCCATTACAGTTTAAAACGATGACCAAATTTATATAACTACCATTATTTTTTAGTTTGAAATGGCAAGAGATTTAAATATCTCAACTACCCTTTTACAGCTTCAATATGTTTAAGTAGATTTTACAGTGTCTGCTTTTTTTTTAGTGTCAAATAATGTTTTTAGTTGAATGTTTATTTTATTTTTGTTAAAATTTTTTAGTAATTAATAGTGTTTTTGTATTGTTTTTGTTTGTGAATTTTTCTTTATATTTGTATTATTATGTTTATTACAATCAATTGCGAGGCAAAAAAAATGATTTTTGCTTATTTTTTAATTGAATTTAATTAATTAATTTATTTATTATATTGTTTTCATTGATGCTTTGGCAATATTTTATGTAAAAACATCGTGCCAAATCGTTCCTAATTAACGAAGTTTCCCAGCTGTAAAATTAATAAAAATAACGATCGCAGATCTAATCACATGCTACTTATTTTTCTCTGTCATTTACGATCAAATACATTGATTTTAAAAGTGTGTTTGAAGCTCTAAAGTTTACACATGTACTTTTAGTGGCTCTGTCGCTATAGTGCAAGTAGCATGTACAAGCATTTTCACAATGCGGCAGTATTGCATCAACTGAGACTTGTCTGGAATGCACTTTGAGAATTCATTCCATATAGAATGCCACGTAAATAAACCATACATGAGGGAGAATAACAGCCTGCAAGGTACACATACGTTTTATACCGTATCTCAATATTATAAAAAGTAATTTATGTGTCTGTTGGTTGTACAAAAGTTTTTTTTTCTTTCAGAACAGTGATTAGGCCTACGTTTAACAACAGATATGAATAGACGAGAAACATATATAGAATACATTTATATATAGAGAAAAAATATATATCTTATAAGTTGTGGACAGTTTGACTTTATAGTTATTCTCCGAGCATCCTCAATCACAGCACTTAGCGGTCCGCTGTTAATACCATCTGTTCCAAATGCATCATGGGAAATGTAGTTAAAAAAGGCGTTGGAATCTCACGCAACACCTGACACCACCTCACACCACTTTTCTGGTGTCGCGTATATAAATGCATAAGAAAACATGTATTGGGTTAGTCGCTCAAATAAATGAACAAACAAAATAACGGTTCGCAGTTTAGCGATAAATAATTTAAAGAACTACACATCCCAGTAGACGGTTAACGCGATTGGAGAATTTGGGGTGAGGGTGTCTTGTTGAGCGGGGGCAACACACAGGGTCTACACGCAGCATTGTGAGAATTACATTGTTGCACATTATCCTTGGAGACGATCAAATAACGGACAGCAGGATAAAATCCTAGTGCACAACTGCATCAGAATACTACGTGGACGCTGGAAACGACCACCGGCAGAGCATTGATGTGAATAATCATGTGGAAGCTGAATGCTGTTCATTTAGTGCAACATCTACAACAGTCTGCAGAAATTTACATTCCAGAGAGGAGGTGAAGTGGGTGTCTTTACGTCCAAAAACTGCCCCAGCTTTAAGAATACACCACGATGAAGTGTTATGCATCCTAAGAGGCATTGCAAGGTAAGGAAAGCATGAGCTTCATAAAATTTGTCATTTGTGTCCATTGTGTGAAATATAACCTGTTGTGGTCAATGCTTATGTGGGTTTCAGTCCATTAATGTCTCACCCCTCCTTTTTTATTTTTAAAGCAGATAGTCCCAGATTGTGTAGCTAGAGTGGTCCCTGACCCACACCATGCATAGATGCATTGTGTCCCATCTCATTTATGTGAGGGTCTCATTCCACTCTGAACCCACCCTTACCGATCTGCCAGCGTTGCTTAGATACAGGAAAGAAAGAGGGGTAGTAAAGGATTTTCTCGGGGGTTGATGTGATGGGGTGACCTAATCAAGTCTTTGTCTCAACCTTATGCAGTTTATTCAAAGTAGACACAGCTCAACTTCAAAGATGTGGATGTTAACTCAATAAAGTGAAATCAAATAAGCAGTATGTTGACCAGAAAGACAACCAAAATGTATTAAAGATCTATTAACCCATCCTATTTTCCTTTTATCAGGGAAGCTTATGGCAAAAGTGCAGGATTTCCTTCCCATTTTACAGACTGAGTAGAATCACTATAACTTAACATATTTAACATGACTGTACTGGAATTTAAACACCACTTGTGCATTAATAAACCATGTGCTTTAAAGATTTTCATAGATTTCATAGGTTTTAGCAGACAAGCATTTTCCATGCCCTTTTCACCAAAGAACTACATATGGTTAGATCAGTTATGACAGGTAAACTTATAGTTATTAATGTTTATTAAGCTAGATATAAGATTGAAATGTGTGTGTTTTTTTAATTTATCATATGTAAAAATTCTGGCTATATTGAATAAGCTGCACCTATTTAAAAAAATATTAACTATCACATACTAATAATACAATATGATCCAAGTTATACTCAACTATAGGTCCTAACTGTTTAAGGTTTAATTACATGTTAGTTTATTTACTAGTATCTGAATTCTATTCTGTTATATATGAAACAAAAATAATTTTGGTAGATCATTGTAAGTGGCTCTTTTTCTGTAACGTTGAGGCTATTTTGTGGTGATTTAAATGCTATATCACATAATATCTCACTGTAAACAGCTTCTGCTGCAACACTTCATTAATTTCTGATTCTGTCATGACATTCAGTTTGCCCTTTGCTAATTGGTCTCTTTTCAGTGACTAAATTTGAGAGGACAGTTGCTGTTTGGAGTAATTGCAGGACTCTGGTGATAGGGCTCTTTTTTTATTTGAAGAAATGTCACTGAAAAAATGTTTTACTTTAAAACAGTTTTCACTGCTTGTAAATTTCACACATAGGCCTAATTACAGGAAATGACAAGTAACACATTGAATTAAACATTAAATTTTGAAGTAGAAAGACTGAAGTAGTATTTCCTTGTATAACCCCCGACCCCCCAAAAAACATTTTATTTATTTATATATTTATTTTACATTGACATAGACACATGCGGTCAAAATAAATCTGTTTTGCAGCTCACTGTGGTTATCAGTTCACAACAGAGCAAATGGCCAAGCTCAAGTTGAGTTTAATATGAGCAGTAATTTTTCCCAAGGCATAATGGAGGACCATCTATTTCTTATTATATCTGCCGCGACATTATGCAGAGCGACTCAGTGCTGAAACCATATAATGAATAAATCATTGCATTGAATATTTTAATCACCTGATGTGTTTCTTAAACACGCATGTCCTTGAGTTGAAATTACAGTTTGAACTATTCAAATGTCACTAAGAGAGGATACAGAAAATAACTTTGCATATTGAGATAGTCTGTAAACTTGTCTTGTTTGAGCAACTACTCTACTTGACAGATGTTCATCATCTTCTGTAACTAGGCTAACATAGTACCCGGGGAATTTCAGGAGCCAGCAGAAGTCCTGCTGACTTAGCCTTAACTAGGTTAACACTGCGTACAGAGCGAGCACGCTGTCAAAGAGTCACATATGAGAGCTTTTAAATAGGTTACTCTTTGGGAAACCTTTTTCGATCAGGGATTTAAATTGGTTAATTCACAGAGCTTTGACAGCAGGGTTACCTGAAATTCACTTCTATCAACCTAAATAACTCAACTCAGCATTTACAGTTACAGCACTTGCAACATTTTACCATTATGTTTGCATCTTAATTTGGAGATCACATGGATTATACAGAAAATAACAAATAGGGCACCTGCTGCTGAACACACTATTTGTCTGTAGATCTGTATTCTTGTGTGTGTGGTGTGTGTGTGTGTGTGTGTATGTGTGTGTGTGTGCGTGTGCATGCATGAGTTCTCTGGGTTTATCTTTCCCTGAGAGACCTGCTCCCAAACCCAAACAGATGGAAGACTTTTCTTTCAGATGCTCATCATATCAGATCACTGAAATTGTAATGGTTTTTACAAACAGTAACAGTCCCAAAATATATTTTTGAGTTCAGACTAGACAGGAAGGAAACATGACACTCTCAGCTCTCACTGTTTAACCTTTGTGCTGTGCTAAAAATCCAAATTTGGCGTTCCCTGTCCAAAATGATTGGCCTTTTAAAAATTGCTTGTAAATTTTTAATTATGCTATATTATCACCAAATCTTGGATTCAATCTTTTCGTCAGCTTCTTTTCTTTTAATTAGTACAGGTTTGGTATTTCTTATTGGAACTAATTGGTCTTAGGCCTCATTGATCTGAGCTTATGTAACTTTGAGTGACAAAAGCACAATTTGTGGATAATTTTGGCAATGTTCACATAATTAAAAGAAAACAAGTCAATAAAAAGATTGAATCCAATGTTTGGTAATAATATAGCATAATGAGATATTTATAAGCCATTTTTTTGTAGGCTGGTCATATTTGACCAGGAACACTAGTGTAAAAAATACAAAAACAAACATAATTTTTGGATAAATTTGGCAGTGTTCACTCAAAAACTGTGCTAATTAAAAGAAAACAAGTCAATTCGAAGATTATATCCAATATTTAGTAATGTTTACTTGTTTGTTTCAATTAGTAAAGGTTTGGTATTTCTTATTGGAACTAACTGGTTGTATAGGCCTCATTGATCTGAACTTATGCACCTCAGTTATTTGTGGATAATTTTGGCAATGTTCACTAAAAAACTGTGCTAATTAAAAGAAAACAAGTATTTTCTAAGTCCAATATTTGGTAATAATATAACATAATAAGAAATGTATAAGCAGTTTTTGTAGGCTGGCCATGTTTGACCAGGAACACCAGAAGTGTACAAATGTGGCAAAATCCAAAAAAAAGTACAAAAATCATAATTTGTGAATAAATTTGGCAATGCTAACTCAAAAACTGTGCTAATTAAAAGAAAGCAAGTCAATAAGAAGATTGAATCCAATATTTAGTAATAATACACCATAGCAAGACATTTATAAGCTATTTTTTGTTGATCACTTTTGCCCAGGAACACTAGAATAAAGTTGTTATACCCTCTGTGAGAGAGGTTATGGGTTTTAGTCCAAAGCGATAACATTAACTAGCATTTCATGTTTGGGAAACAGAAAATCCGGGTCAAAATGACTGAAACACAACACGAATGTTAAGCACATTAGATTGATTAGATTATTGCAGTTTGACTTTGAGCAAGCGCACACATCTGTAGCTTACCTCATTTACTAATTGTAAATTAATCCAAATTAAATGTTAACAAAATAGCTCTAGGGTTTATTCTAATTTTGGAAGTTGACAGATTTCGGAAAGGTATAATAGACGACATACAACCTTTCAATCTGTCATTGCAGCACTTTCATGACATCCGGATATAGTGTGAGCAACATTTCAAGTAAGGGTTAACTGTGCCAGTAATGTGGTGTTCTGGAGCCAGCGTTGCCCCTGGTTTTCTTCTCGATCGATGGGCTCTGTGACAGGCCTTGGCATCTGGGCCCAGTCTAGGTGGCCTTAGAGGATCTCTACTGGATGAGTGAGGGAGAGAGAGACCTTTCTGAGCACAGGAGAAGAAATACTTTGTCACACAGGGAAAGTGATGAAAAACATAATTAAAAGAAGACGGCACAGAAAGAATGATTGAGAGAATAGAGAGGTAGGATAGAGAAAATGGCCACAGTAGGCTGAAAGCACATCTTTTTCTGTACTTGCCAGATAGAAAGAGATACTGTAGATAGAGGTACAGCCACAGATGCATGGATAATTCATGAATATGCTACAGGGAGAGATGTGAGGCGTCAAACCTGTGCAACAGAGACAAGGTCAGTGAGGAGCGGGTAATTGAGGTCCACATATTGACCACATATTGTATTAATCTGTGAGCTTTTAAGGAAGACTTCAAATTTCTTCTCAAAAGTTCATAGTTTAAATCACTGCAAATAAAGAAAGAAAGAAAACGTGATGCACCATATTAAAATGATGGCAAATACAGGTAAGATGATAATTATTTCTAAATCACTATTAAAATATATTAGATGTAAAAGAAATAAACTGTATGAAACAATTTTAAAATGCTACAAATGAACTGAACAATGTACAGTATGAAAAATTAATATTTTGACATTTGCTATTAATTAGAAAATATCACTTTTAAATTTGTTTTCCTATAAACAGATTAAAAAAACATATTTAGAAGAAACTAACATTTTCTTCAGAAGCAAACATTTTTGATTTTAAAGAATATTCTTGGATAAATTTTGTCAGCGAATATTTGACTTATTTTAAGCATAAACCTCACTCAAATTAATATTTTATTTCTTATTTTCCATCAGCCAATATTTGCGATGTTGAGGTCACTTGCTTCACCTGTGCTGATGCCAGAAATCAAAGTCAATGTTCCTGAATAGGACCTTACACACACACACACTGGCTTTTAGAGCCTGAAGCAGAGATGGGGGTGCTGAGTCAGACACTTGGGCTGCAGGGCAGCTGCAGCTGTCACGGCTCCCACGGCACACAAACACAAATTTCTGGTGAGGCAGTTTATGCGAGAATAAGACATGGTGACTGTACCATCCATCGCTGCTGTTATAAACAGATCTCTCCTGTCTCTCCTATACAAGCGTTTTGAACTCCTAGTTCTGCATGATGTGTTTGCTGCTTCTTTGAGATGATTTCTGCTCTGATTTACATTCTAAGATCGAGAGCTACCGAATTTCCCAGGCCTTTGAGATCCATAAGGGCTGTTTTCTGCAGCATCGTAGAGATGTATCTGTGATTGCTCATAATAGATCAGCTTCTGCTGGACATGAAGGACATGACTGGTGGCATCCCCTGTGGATCTGGTTTGTCCAGAAAGGCATGATGAAAGGTCAACAGTTGCTCCAGGAGAATGCGACTCATTGCCTTTGGGCACAAATACAATTCAAGGGTATGGATTGCTTAGCTGTATGCTGTTAACTGATCCAGTGGATCTAAAATGGATATGAAATACATTCTCAGAGTTAAAAGAAAGTGTTTGCAACTGTCAAATCAGATGGCACGAAATGTTTTTATGTTAGATTGTTATAAATTTGGTAAGAAATGTTTTTTAGACGCTTTTTATCTGTGCCCAAGATAATTGTGACATTAAGTTAATCAGGCAGAAACTTGTTTGGATGAGTCAAAATAGCACCTAAGGTTATATCTAGTTTTACTTTCATGTTAGGTGCACAAGGCTAAATTAATTTTCCCGTGAGAGGGTATAAAATAAGACAAAACAGAAAAAAATAATGAAATAAAAATGCGATAGCCAGTATTTCCTGAGAGGCAGAATGGGAAATAAACACGATTGAAGCTGAAGGCTATGCATAAAATCAATTTGAGACTTGAATTTGATTAGAGAGGCAGGCATCTCTCATTTCATTTTCCGTCATTTTAGTTTGAGGCTTGAAGCTCAAGTGGAGTGAAAGGTTATATTTTTTTTCTGTGATTAGTGTGACTCTAATCATAAAGCTATGAGATGTTTTTTGTGATGCAGAAACTGTAGTAGCCATAAGGCACTTTAGTTAAAAAGTTTCAATTTTCAAATCAAGTTCTGTATTGTGAGCTCAGTTTGGGATTATTTATCTGAAGAATAAATTCTTAGAGAATAAATCTGAAGAATGATTGATGACGTACACCAGCATTAAAAGAGGTCAGAATGATGGCCCGTTTATTATTAGGCCACATTCCCAGAAATTAAATGCAATTCCTTTAGCAATTACAAAATGTGACCCTGGACCACAAAACCAGTCATAAGGGTCAACTTTTTGAAACTGAGATTTCTGAATAAATACGCTTTCCATTGATGTATGGTTTGTTAGGATAGGACAATATTTGGCCGAGATACAACTATTTGAAAATCTGGAATCTGAGGGTGCAAAAAAAATCTAAATATTGAGAAAATCGCCTTTAAAGCTGTCTAAATGAAGTCCAAAATCAAAAAATTAAGTTTTGATATATTTACAGTAAATATAAATATGTAATTTATAAATTTACAAAATATCTTCATGGAACATGATCTTTACTTCATATCCTAATGATTTTTGGCATAAAAGAAAAATTGATCATTTTGACCCATGCAATGTATTTTTGACTATTGCTACAAATATAGCGACTTAAGACTGGTTTTGTGGTCCAGGGTCACAAATGTCGACTGAACATAGAATCATTGAATGAAAGCTTCTGAGCTGGAAAGCACATTCCGCTGACACCAGATTACATTGGACGAAAATGTTGATTTAAATAGCTAAATCATAATTTTAGTCTACTTTTTAAATGAAAAAAAAAAAACACAAGACACAATAATCATACTTTTTCCCCAGAGAGGCCTAACAAGCAATAATGTATCCAGCTTTAAAAGGGTTTAATCCATTAAACATGAAATTAGATTAAGCCTTAGGGCCAAGCCGTTGAAAATTACTATTTTATGATTAGATTAATCCTCAGCCGGCGAGAGAGTGCATTATTTGTCAGTACATTAACCCTAGAGTCACTGGACAGGCATCGGTTTCCCTCTCTGCTTCCAATCTGATCACAGACAGCACAAAACTGCCATCGACTGTTGAATATGTAAGAACAACCTGTCCAGCAGCGAGTCGGAGAGAATGCAAGCCCACCCAGTATGTGAATGTCTGCTCTTCTCTTTCAATTACATTTCCATTGCAGCCAGCTGTGAGGTTTCGTTGCCAAGGCAACTCAGACACCCACTCTGCAGTGTTCGGCTCACCCTTGCTGAGCAGGCACATTGGTCAAGACTCACTAAAAGCGACCGAACAACAAAAGAGAGAGGGAAAGAAAGAGTAAGCTAAGGTCAGTGGATGTTTTTGTGTGTGATACCTGTGTATGGCTGAAGAAGGAAGAAATGGAGAATTTGGTGGCAGTGTTATCGTCTGAATTTGTCCTAGAGAATGTATTGCAAGCATGCGTTTGTATATGTATGGAGTCAAGAATCCGAGTAATAATGTTTTGAGCGCAACAGTCATGTTTAGATGTGTTGACCAGAAGCTAATAATAATGGTTACATATCTCAGCTGCCTGCTGTTTGTTGTGAGTCTAGCAACTGGCTTTATAAATGAGAAGACTGTCATTTTGAGATATTGGATGGGGTAGGAGGATGTGATGCTTGGTGAGAAAATGAAGCATGAATTGAATAGACGGGAGCATAATTCAGCTTTAAGAGGATTTTGCCTTTCATTTGAGATTTTATAGCCTATATATATATATATATGGTGTGCTGACTTCCATACTTTTTTTAGACAGTGCTATATAAGTGCATCACACTTATATGCTGGTCCTTAGTAAACCACGCTCTTAACATTTTTACTTTACAAAGGTGGCTCTCAAGATTCACAGAGGTAGCATAAATTTATGTAAACAAAAATAACACATGACAATCAGTTCAGTTACATGAATTTTGAAGCCTGTACACAGAACAATTAATAAAAATGTGAAAGTATAAATAAAAATACAGCTAAATGATTAACTTTTTATTAAACACAAAAGTTTACAGGTTAGAGTTCACTATGAGGCAGTGTTGGGGAGTAATTACATGTAACGGAATTACGTAATTTCATTACAAAATAAATGTAATTGTAATCAGTTACAGTTACTGACAAAAAAATGTGTTATTAAATTACAGTTACTTATGAAAATGTTAATGATTACAAAGGGGGTTACATCTGAATTGTTTCACCCACACCCACATACAGATTTAATTGACTTCTTTCATAAATTGCAGTGACTGCTCTAAAATATGAGACACCAATGTTTCAGGAATGTAGGACACGAAATAGCACACATGCTTATTCGATAACTTTCTATTTGGGTTTATATATGCTTTATTTTAATCATAAATTATATATGAACAGATAATCCGTTTTTTTTTTCCCCAAGGCATTGTTAGATGCCAGTGTTTCCTGTCATAGATATGCAAAGATTTGATTTCAAAAACAGTGTCATTGCTAACTATTAAACTATTTATTTTTATGATTTTATGTCTATTTAACCTCAGAATGATCTCAAAGTAAAAAAAGGTGCTAAAGTTTGATTTTGTGGTGGCTATGCTTTAAATTAAATTATTGTAATCTTAATTCAAGTAATAAAGTATTTTGAAAGTCTGACAGTAATCAGTGTTTAGAACTGTAAGGTTAACCCATGTCTGGTTTAAATGTTTGCATGATTAACAGTTGAAAATATTACAAATTTAGCAAAGTTATCAAATGTAATCAGTTACATTTCTTTTAATAAAGTAATTGAAATAGTTACACTACTTATTACATTTTAAATAGGGTAAAACTTGTAATCTGTAACCTGTTACATTTCTAAAGTAACCTTCCCACACTGCTATGGGGTAGCCATAGTATGGACACTATATCGTCATAATATCGACAAACCATAAGTAGGCCTACTGTAATTATTTGTCATGTTGTGATACACTTGCACATCCGAAATATATTACAAAAAGCGTTATAATTTTTTTAACTGCAAAAGACAAAACTCAACCAATTGCTCCCATGAAAAAAATATATATATTGAATTTTTTGAATAATATTTAATAATTTGCACACTGTAGGCTACATATCATCCACTCACTGAGGAAGTTTTATTAACAACATTTTAAGTTTAAAGGGTTAGTTCACCCAAAAATGACAATTCTGTAATTAATTACTCACCCTCATGTCGTTCCAAACCCGTAAGACCTCCGTTCATCTTCGGAACACAAATTAAGATATTTTTGATTAATTCTGACAGCTCTCTGACCCTCCCATAGACAGCAAGGATACTACCACGATCAACGTCCAGAAACGTAGCAAGGAGATCGGTAAAATAATCCATGTGACATCAGGGGTTCAACTGTAATATTAAGAATACTTTTTGTGCGCAAAAGAAAAAAAAACTACTTTATTCAACAATTCGTCTCCTCCGCGTCACCCTGTAGCGCCATTTTGGAGAATATCAG